>NC_092569.1:9425000-9590000 GCF_037975245.1 Apostichopus japonicus | reverse complement strand
AAAACACAAGAATGAAGAGAGCAGTTTCAAGCGATAAAGTCTACACTATACCGAAGAAGTTAACCAGTCAACAAAAGAAAACCACACAACCAGCGATCGAGAAAACCTGCAAATTCCGCCCTAAGGAGAAAGGACAGACAGGAACTGCTAATAAAGAAGGCCATGAAAACTAACTGAAATTACTAGGGACTCAATTCATTAAAGTGAAATGACAATCAAACTTTACTTTCTACTAGCCATTATGCTTTTTAACACTAATTACACGGAGTATATGGGCGAAATAATGTATCTTGTAAGTACAATGACATCGATTCTTTTAATAACTCACCATTCCATACGTGTATATCATTACTACAACACAATAGTCGTAGTCTAAAGAAATTTTTTTCCGATATTGCTACTTTTATGAAAACGTAGAAAGAAAACAACAGAAAACACAAGAATGAAGAGAGCAGTTTCAAGCGATAAAGTCTACACTATACCGAAGAAGTTAACCAGTCAACAAAAGAAAACCACACAACCAGCGATCGAGAAAACCTGCAAATTCCGCCCTAAGGAGAAAGGACAGACAGGAACTGCTAATAAAGAAGGCCATGAAAACTAACTGAAATTACTAGGGACTCAATTCATTAAAGTGAAATGACAATCAAACTTTACTTTCTACTAGCCATTATGCTTTTTAACACTAATTACACGGAGTATATGGGCGAAATAATGTATCTTGTAAGTACAATGACATCGATTCTTTTAATAACTCACCATTCCATACGTGTATATCATTACTACAACACAATAGTCGTAGTTTAAAGAAATTTTTTTCCGATATTGCTACTTTTATATCTTTGTTAAATCAAGATTTTTCCATAATTGGTTTTACTGAAACCTGGTTTACAAATGATATATCTCCTCTTATTAAGATTGACAATTACACACTAATTGAACAGCATCGTAATGAAAGAAGGGGTGGTGGTGTTTGCCTTTTTATAAATAATGACTTTAATTTTAAACACCGTACAGATTTGTCTATTTTAAACAATTCTATTGAAGCGATCTTCATTGAAACGAATACACCTAAAGTAACGAAAAGCTTATAGTTGGTTGTGTATACAGACCTCCCAACAGTTCGAGTGATGATTTCAATTTAAATATGCAGCGTATCCTTGGCACCATCGCTAATGACCACTGCAGCACCTATATTATGGGAGATTTTAATATTAATTTTTCTAAAGCAAGCATAACTACTGACTTTAATAACCTTATTTATTCGAGCGGGTTTGATCCCACAATAACTAAACCTACTCGGGTTAGTCCATCTTCTGCCACCATAACCCTAAATTGGCTAGAAATTAATGTCACAAAAAGGTTACAATATACTTCATACAAGAATTCAAATTCTGGACTGTGACTGGTGAAATCGCCCGTGGTGTGCCTCAGGGCTCTTTATTAAGTCCTTTGTTGTTTATTATATACGTTAATGATATCTGCCATGTCTCCAACATTGCTCATACAGTCTTATTTGCCTATTTGCCGATGACACCAATCTTTTCTTTCACTCGAAGAACGTAACTTCACTCCAAAGTACTGTCTCTTGTGAGAACTGAATAAGTTCTGTGATTGGTTCGCAGCAAACAAATTAAGTAATAATATTGATAAGAATAAGTATATTTTTTCAGTAGTAGAAGAGCATCTCGTTGGGATAAAGATATTACGATGAACGGTAAAATAATCAAATGTGTAACTGATACAAAGTTTCTTGGTATTAATATTGATAGCAAACTTTCTTGGAATAACCATATTTCGTTAGTATGTAACATTGTAGCTAAAAACTGGTTCATTATCTAAACTGAAATATTTCCTTCCACGGTATGTCCTTAGAATGTTTTATCAAACATTAGTTCTGCCACACTTATCCTACCGTACAACTATTTGGTCTGGTACATACAATGTTAACATTGACCGCCTAAATATTCTCCAAAAGAGGGCTATACGTCACATTGCTAATGCGACACCACTTGAACATACTAGTCCCTAAATTTATTAAAACTTGGTGATATTATAACAATGTTGCTACTTTTGCCTACAAAGCATGGATTTGATAACTGCCAGTCACTTTTAATGACTTTATATGTATAGTAACATAGTCTTCCATAACCATCACACAAGACAAGCCGACAACGCTCATTGCAATTTTTACCATAGTATCATAGGAAAATTCGGTCTTCGTAATAGAGCAATACAAATTTGGAATGATCTATCAAAGAAGTTGAAGTCTATACCTTCAAATCCCACATTCACCAGACATTTGTAAAGGAATTTATTAACTGGTACTAGTATTCTATAATCTATTCACGTATCCACCTCGGCATCATTAGGTTATTATATTACTGTATATTTATTCCTTATGTATACTGTATTATTTATTTTAAAATTTCTTCCAGGGAGTCTCCTACTTTTTTAAGTCTTTTTAAGACTTTGTGGAGACTTCCTTTCCCATTGTACACAGTTGGCGATAAAACAAATAATGAATTGATATCGAATCAGAAGTTACCGATTAGTATCTTTGGCGCTACATATGGACAGATAACTATTACTGTCTAGCACAAACTCTTGCAGCTCTTTTGTTTGTTAAATGCGCTGTGCCGTACATAACCATTAAAGACAGACCATGTAATATGTGCAAGCATACCTAGTTTGTTACTGTAGTCCAACGTTACCGCTAAAGGAACGATGGAATTAGACATGAGTTTTGCAAATGAAACAATACAACATATTAAATATGTGGGACACAGTGACATTTACATAGGACTGGAAGATTAATAACTCTATAACTTCGATCACTCATGTTATTGTAGCCACATATGGTCTTATCTATTAGAAGGAGGTTGTTTGAATATTAAATAACACGATCAGATTATCTGTTATTACTCTAGCGTCAGTGTCACAAATATGCAACTGTAACCCAACATTGATAATATACATACAAGATACATACAAAATATGAGTTATTCTGGAATCATCATATTGTCTATTGTACAAACAAAAAAAGCCTATATTTATCGTAACGTACTGCTAGACCTACACTGTCTTGCCTTGTGGTTTGCTTGTTTCATATTACCAGTTTTATCGAAGGATCGTACTTCAAATGTAGTTTACAAAGCAAGTATCAAATACTAAGTAACCATTATTCCACTTTGTAATCATAAATAACACTTCCTTAATGACGTTCGCAGGTTACGTAGTGAAATCATTTCTACATATAGAATTAGCACAGTTTACAAAATGTATTTCGGAAAGATGTTTTTACCAAGTCAGTCCTATTATTAATAGAAAGGACAATTTCAGTCTCACCTGCTGAAAAGAAGAGAGATCCATGCAGAACAGTCGCTGCAAAGATTAAATTGAAGAGTAGCATTGTAGAGGTTGTTCTCTTACACACTCGGCAGCTCTTTACATCCTTACAGCTACGGCGATAATATGCCAGCTTAAACAACGTCAAACATGCAACGATTTGCAAACAAACTTTCATGGAAGAGGTACATTAACAGACAATGTAAGCGAAAATTCAACCTTACGTCAAGTGTTTGTCAGGAGAAGTTACGCTTGTCAGTTCGCGCAATTTTACTTTCGTAGCTGTTATTGTCGGCAGTTTACTGAAGATACGCGATAATTAGATTGTTAGAGAGAATGAGACATAATTAATATATAACTTGTAAGTTTTTAATTAGGCTATATGATACGATAGAACTTGTACGTTTTATCGGAAAAGAGAAGGCCTTTTGAAACTGTCACAAGTGGTGATCGACATGTTACTATAATAATCATTATGTATAATAATTATCAACATTTTTTTGTACGACGCTTCAAAAACTCAAATTTGGAATCTTTAGAAGGTCATTTCAGATGGGAAACCATAGATTGCTTTAGGATGAAAAACCCACCTTACTATGACCCCACCGGGTATCGAACCCGGAACGTCCCGATCGCTAAGCCTCATTGCTTCAAATGCCACCGCCTTTCTCCACTCGGCCGTGGCACCGTTTGAACAATGAAGGGAGTATTCAACATCAATGGCACATTTGTTCTAATTGTGTGTAGTATTTCTTAGCCCAAACTTTCATTAAGAGCTACTCATATAATTTATAGTTTACATGATTCCTCCCTGCTGTTTAGTATTGAATATGTAAGAGAACAAGGAATTAAATTGATCTTTTGATTATGAGTTTCATGTGTGTATTTCTTCCTCTCTAGACAAATCATTTGAACCCATCTTACGGATGATTATTTATCATATCTGAAAAGTGACGTGACTATATCCAGCAGGCTCCTGCATCCAACTGTGTAGTAATTAATACACCGGATATCTACTCAGCCACCAACAGTACACTAAAACTAGACTATTCCTATACAACTGAATACTATTGGTATTAAGTTTGGGATGCACTAGGTCCAAAAGAAACCTCTTTAACGCCTCAGTTGCACCTATAAACCTATCGATAACAAAACCGTTTTTATTTAATGTCATTCATTTAGGATAAGATAAAACCTGTATTTGCAGCAACTCTTTGTTTTATTTGCTCCCACCTTAATTTTAACATCCTATGAACGTTACTGCTTTACAATCTTCATAATAACTGAATTTCTTACTTCACTGTCTGTATTCATCATTACGTACAAGATCTCTAAAACAGGCTCTAAATATGATACTCTCCTTAGTGTATAGTTCCCAGTTTCCAGTCCATGTCACCATGTGACTATAATATACTCCCTTATCTAACCGTAACAGCACTGAACTGTCTGAACTATAGTTCCACTTACCTAAACGTTTAGTTGACAGCATGGGAGCGATCGGTCAAGTTTGATTGTTCAGGAGGCGTAAATATTTCCAACTTGATTTTTGTTTAAGTATCGATTGTTAATCAATAGGAAGGGATCGGGTTTCATTTCTTGTTGCCCTGGGAAATCTGGAAAAAGCGATTTAGAATTACCGAAAAGGAAAGTAAACTATGAAGTGCAATACCTTTACATTAGAAAACATTATGACAAGATTGCAGGCAGAATTCAGCAAGGTAGTTGAGGTTCCCATAGTTGTTTACTTAATTTCATTCCGTTTGCCCTATAAAATATAATATAACCCGTATTAAACACAGTAAGTTTCGGACTCCACAGGAAGGCCGAAACAAATCACGACGATTTGCAACGTATCTTTAAAGCTATCCTGAAATGAATTAATTAGAGCCATTGAGGTTTGGGTCATTGTTAATCGAAATTATATGAAAGATCTAGAAACCCAATTAAGTTTACAAGCATATGCAATGAAAAACGGATTTTAAATGGTGAGAAAAGGGTTGGAAAATGTTCAAACGTATAAAATTCATCATTGGTAAAAAAAGTCTTGGTTCGGTCATTTCGGCTGAGCTCTACTCCCATACAATTCAAAAATTGCTTTGATTTTGACCTTACACACTACTACAGAAGGTACAGAGTAACTAACTGTATTACCCTACTAAATAACTTAAACAGTAGAGTGTTGAGATGTAATTTCAATAATCGCTTAATAAAAGATGATGTATACTACTTCAGTCTCCTTTGTATTAATGTTGTTACCTCCTTAATGATTTTGAAAGTGCAGAAAAGGTGACCATCGACATCACGAACTTACATTTCTTCGTAAATTTCAATATTGTCAGTATGGATAGCATTTCTGTTTGATAAACAAGGAAAATGATTACTCTCCATATTATAGATCAATCCAGAATATTCGCTGGTCAAAGTTGGCCTTTTATCGGAGATGAAATCATCTATTTCATTTGCAATAACGAATCATCTCTTAATGCCCTCATCCTACCCGTTTCATTATATGACATTGTAGACCTATATATCGTCAGGAATTTTCTACCGTGAAATCTTCAAAGAGAGAGGTAAAGCCAGCAAATAACTAACATTTATTGTACTATGTTCATTTTCAATTACAATTAAACATCTGTTAAAAAGAAATGGGATCAGTTAATGAAATTAAAACATGAAAAACAAGGAACATTTAGCGAATAAAAATACCTTAATGAGAAAGTGTTGGCACTTGCATGAATATAAAACTGATGTATGTTAAGTAATTTTTATTTTGCTATGAATTATAAAATTGCGGAAGAGTACCGTCCTCTCATATTCTGATGACCCACAACTTAAGGCCAGATTGTAAATACAAAACTATGTCATACAAAGGTTAGTTTCATATTTAAAAAATATACAAATAGTGTTGAAGTGGTTAAGTTTTCAAACGTTTTGCAATTTGCAGTTCCCACCGGTCTAATCCCCACCCAGCCGATCGTGAATCAGTCTGGAGATGATGAGGTACTGTAACAGACCCCAACCATCGTACCAGGTGAACAAGATGAGCAAGAAGACACGCCGTCAGAGGCCGTTGAACACCATGCTATGGATGATCTCGAGGACAAGGAGAAGACGATCAAATTTGAACGGAATACTCCTGAACAGACGGTGACACTTGAGTCCAAGATGTCTCCCCAAGCCAAGTTAGGTGATATATAATCCAACATCAGCAGACATGGACATCTGGTCACAAGCGAAGGCAGACTGTATCATTCAGATATGACCAGATGGGTCAGCAAGCAGCATGGTCAGTTAACAACTGAGTGAATGCAAAAACTACCAACACATGCGTCATAACTAATCTAGTCCAGCAGATGCCGATGCCGCAATCTGCTAAGGATTTGCAGATCCTAATGGCACGGAAGAGGTATTTAGACTGGTCTCGGACGATGGTGGAATAAGTTAAAGGATGTGGGATAACGTTGGTCCACTTCCTGGCCAAGTGCTAAGTAAGAGTTGGTGTCATTTATCAGAAAGATCTCTTTGATAACAAGGGAAGTATCCTTTTAAGTTTGGTTTAATTTCAGCAATTTCTTGTAACTGGAAGGTAATGACTTAGAATTAAATGCTGAAAGCTGCAATTATACAAAATTATTAAAGCACTGCAGCATTCCACGAATTGCTTACAGAAAACTGATTGAGCATATTGTACTATCACCGAGGTCACCTGAATTGGAATGAATCGTTCAACTTAACAGATGACGATTGGAGTGTCATTTTTAACATTTTGCTCTAGTTCTCAGCTCTGTCTGAAACAAAAGGGATTTATTTTCAATTTCGTTTCTTCATCGTATTCTTGGTACAAATCATCTTCTTATATTATTTAATGAGCAAAATGACGAGCCCTCATGCACCTTTTGTAACACAAACAGTGAGACACTGGAACATCTATTTTGAGGTTGTCCGGTTATTTCACCTTTCTTTTTAATACTGAACAACTGTTATTCGGAAGGCAGTTTATTTGATCCAAGAAAGATTTTTCTTTGGATATAATCTCCTTCTTCATCACTTATCTTATGTGCGTATCGTATATTGCAAGCATTACATTTGCAGTTACAAAGTAAATAATTTAAATCCTCACCATATGCATTTCTACTCTAAACTGAAGTCTATTTTGAAGGTCGAAAATTATATTTTGTCAATACCAAATGTTTAGAGAAACCGTATTAAAAGCTACTATGATGACGCCAAATATCTGTCTTACATTCATGATTTAAGTAAAGAACTGTTTGCAGGTCTAATCTGGGTGTTTAGGAATATATTTGAAAATGCTCTTTCTTGCTGCTAGTATAATTTTACAGTATTTATGTTTTCTCTTTTCATAAGTATCTACCTTAGGTGTACTTCAAATGTACTAAATGATAAAAGACGGTATTTTATAGGATTTCTTTGTAAATATATGTTTCTATTTGTGAGCGAATAAAGATGGATAAAAGTGTTAAGTAAGATCTTTCCCTGTAGGGTGGGATAGTTCTTAATATTAATTTCCAGACGGGTAACAGTTCATCATTTAGTTTTGCCTTGACCTCCCAGGAGCCTGTCATTTTAAATGTGCTTACCGTGTGTACATATACATGATAGTTCTGTGATGGCAATGTGCACACATAATGGCAGACCTTATAAAGTGTAAATTTGTAATCTCCTGTGATGGCAGAATGCACACAGAATGTATTTCATATATAGTGTTAATTAGCTGTAAGGGCTATAGTGAGGCTTTGCTTAGGTTTGATAACTGTATTCGCGCAGTAGTCTCCATTATACTCCATACAGTAGGGGGGGGGGGGCATTTGCCCACCCCTGGAAAATTAAGAAAAATAGTTAAGCATTTAAAATTTCAATGACTTCCCCCAACCAACAGTTCTCTAGTTATGTTCATTGCATACTGACCCATAATGCATCACTGAGATTATTGAAAGTCAAAATCCTAAGACATGAGATCTCAAAATAACCGATGGGTAAATGCAACTTGAACGGGAAGTGTCTTTTCCGACGATCTAGGAGTGTTTTTTGGCAATAAAATCGTTTAAGGAAATGAATAGTTTGAAAAATATCACATAGAAACAGTCATGTTGTTTCTTCCCACTTTCGCCATTATTCCAGAAAGTTCTGTGTTTTTTACATCAAAGCAACCGAGATATGTCCCTTCTGCTACAGATCGAAATGGACTTTGTTAGAACTGATTCCATGTTGAAAAGAAAACTCAAAAGAAAGATATATGTTGTATAAGCAGCTTAATATCTCCTGCAGCTCAACATAAACATTAACTTGCATATCTCTGGTTTACTTAGAACCCACAGTGGTTGTAACCAACATAAATATAGCTCTTACACCTTTCATGCACTAAAATATGAAATGATATCGTAGTGGAGCCGTCAATCGTGTGTTTCCTTGATATTTACACATATATTCACCTTTTTAAGTCTTTCTACAGGACAGATAAGTTCTAATGGTTACCTAGTTACATGCAAAACATTCCTAGTTTGTTACTATAGTACAACATTACCATGAGAGGAACGACGGAATTAGACATGAGGTTTGAAAATGAAACAATACAGCATATTAAATATGTTGGACACAGTTATATCTGCATAGGATTGAACGATTAATAATTCTATAACTTCAATCACTCATGTTATCGTAGCCACATATGGACTTATCTATGAGAAAAAGGTTGTGTGAATATCACATAACACGATCAGATCATCTGTTATTACTGTAGCGTCAGTGTCACAATTATGCTACTGTAACCCAACAGTGATAATATCAGAAAGATACATACAAAAATGAGTTATTCTAGAATCAAATATTGTCTATTGCTAAAACAACAATTGCGTATATTTATCGTAACGTACTGCTAGACCTACACTGTATTCCCTTGTTCGTTGCTTGTTTCATATTACCAGTTTTATCAAAGGATGGTACTTCAAATGTAGTTTACAAAGCAAGTATAGTAACCATTATTCCACTTTGTAATCATAAATAACACTCCCTTAATGACGTTCGCAGGTTACGTAGTGAAATCATTTCTTACATAAAAAAAATCAGCATAGTTTACAAGGTGTATTTCGGAAAGATTGTTTTACCAAGTCAGTCCTATTATGAAAAGAAATGAAAGTTTTAGTGTCACCTGATGAAAAGAGGAGATATCCATGCAGAACAGTCACTGCAGAGATGAAATTGAAGAGTAGCATTGTAGATGTTGTTCTCTTACACACTCGGCAGCTCTTTACATCCTTACAGCTACGGCTATAATATGTCAGCTTAAACAACGTCAAACATGCAACGATTTGCAAACAAACTTTTATGGCAGAGGTACATTAACAGACAATGAAAAAGAAAATTCAACCTTATGTCATGTGCTTGTCAGGAGAAGTTCCGCTTGTCAGTTTTCCATTTTACTTTCGTAGCTGTTATTGTAGGCAGTTTACTGAAGGTACGCGATAATTAGATCGTTAGACAGAATGAGACATAAATAATATATTACTTGTAAGTTTGTAATTAAGCTATATGATACGATATAACTTGTACGTTTTATCGAAAAAAGAGAAGGCCGTTTGGAACCTGTCACAAGTGGTGAGCGACATGTTAATTTAATTATCAGTATGTATAATAATAACCAACAGTTACCTGTACGACGCTTGAAAAACTTAAATTTAGAATCTTTAGAAGGTCATTTCAGATGGGAAAACCATAGATTGCTTTAGGATGAAAAGCCCACCTTACTATGACCCCATCGGGTATCGAACCCGGAACGTCCCGATCGCTAAGCCTCATTGCTTCAAATGACACAGCCTGTCTCCACTCGGCCACAGCACCGTTTGAACAATGAAGGGAGTATTCAACATCAATGACACATTTGTTCTGATTGTGTGTAATTCTACAGTAGTTTGAATTTATTAGTATTTCTTAGCCCAACTTTACATGAAGAGCTACTCATATAATTTATAATTTACATGATTCCACTCTGCTGTTTAGTGTTGAATATGTAAGAGAGAACAAGAAATTAAATTGATCTTTTGATTATGAGTTTCATGTGTGTATTTCTTCCTCTCTAGACAAATCAATTGAACTCATCTTATGGATGATTATTTAACATATATGGAAAGTGACGTGACTAACCAGCAGGCTCCTGCATCCAACTGTGTAGTAATCAATACCCTGGATATCTACTCAGGCACCAACAGTACACTAAAACTAGACTATTCCTCTTGGAAAATAATCGGATACAACTGAACACTGTTGGTATTAATTTTGGGATGCACTAAGTCCAAAGGAAGCCTCTTTAACACCTTAGTTACACCTATAAACCCATCGATAACAAACCGTTTTAATTTTTAATGTAATACATTTAGGATAAGATACAACCTTTATTTCCAGCAACTGTTAAAACTAACAATAATACCAGTTACAGTGAGTGATTCACTTATCATGAAAATAACAATAATTATTAATTATCAAATTGCCTATGATATCTTAGTTGAAAGGCAATATTTTATATAATACACACTTATCACTGTAAGAACCTTGCCTTTAAACAAATAAAACGAAATGGTACATAATTGACACGCTTTGTACTTGAAGCCCTTCAGCTTACGCTATTTTGCTCTAGCACCCTCACTTTAACGAATGCGAAAATATCTTACTATAGTAGCATGAACAATCTCCCATGACCTTAGGATGATATACATTGGTAATTCAACTCAGAATCATTAACAACAACATAAATTTAAAGTGAACCCATTTGATGTTCAAAATTGTTCTATTCTAGAGTAGGGCTCCCAGACCCTCGCTACATAGGAGTCCGTTTTAAACCACCCCAGTGCAGTCAACCTCCTCTTATGAAACCCTTCATTCGCCTCTGACCTCTTTGTTTTATTTGCTCCAACCTTACCTTTAACATCCTATGAACGTTACTGCTTTACAATCTTCATAATAACTGAATTTCTCACTTCACTGTCTGTATTCATCATTACGTACAAGATCTCTAAACAGGCTCTAAATACAATACTCTCCTTAGGGTATAGTTCCCAGTTTCCGGTCCATGCCACCATGTGACTATAATATACTCCCTTATCTAACCGTAACGGTAATGAACTGTCTGAACTATAGTTCCACTGACCTAAACGTTTAGTTGACAGCATGGGAGGGATCGGTCAAGTTTGAATGTTTAGGAGGGGTAAATATTTCCAATGTGGAAATCTGGAAACAGCAATTTAGAATTACCAAAACGGAAACTAAAACGAAACTATGTAGTGCAATACCTTTATATTAGAAAACATTATGACAAGATTGCAGGCAGAATTCAGCAAGGTAGTTGAGCTTCCCATATTTAATTTAATTCCGTTTGCCCTATAAAATATAATTTAACCCGTATTAAACACAATTAAGTTTCGAACTTCACAGAAAGGCCAAAACAAATCACGACGATTTGCAACGTATCTTTAACGCTATCCTGAAATGAATTAATTAGAGCCATTGAGGTTTGAGTCATTGTTAATCGAAATTATGTAGGAGTTCTAGAAATCCAATTAAGTTCACAACCATATGCAATGAAAAACGGATTTTAAATGGTGAGAAAATGGTTGGAAAATGTTCAAACGTATAAAATTCATCATTGGTAAAAATAGTCTTGGTTCGGTCATTTCGGCTGAGCTATACTCCCATAAACCAATTCAATAGTTGCTTTGCTTTTGATCTCACACTACTACAGAATGTACAAAGTAACTGTTTTACCCTACTAAATAACTTAAATAGTAGAGTGTTAAGATGTAATTTCAATTATCGCTTAATAAAAGATGATATATATATCTACCTCAGTCTCCTTTGTAATAATATTGTTACCTCCTTAATGGTTTTGAAAATGCAGAAAAGGTGACCATCGACATCAGGAACTTACATTTCTTCGTAAATTTCAATATTGTCAGTATGGATAGCATTTCTGTTTGATACACAAGGAAATGGATTACTCTCCATATTATAGATCACCCCAGAATATTCGCTGGTCAAAGGTGGCCTTTTATCGGAGATTAAATCATCTAAGGGAGCCTGATGCAATAACGAATCATCTCTTAATGCCATCGTCCCGCCCGTTTTATTATATGACATTGTAGGCCTATCCATCGTCAGGAATTTTCTACCGTGAAATCTTCAAAGAGAGAGGTAAAGCAAGCAAATAACTAACATTTATAGAACTATGTTCATTTGCAAATACAATAAAACATCTGCTTAAAAGAAATGGGATCAGTTAATTAAATTAAAACACGAAAAAGCAAGGAACATTTAGCGAATAAAAATACCTTATTGGGAAAGTGTTTGGCACTTGCATGAATATTAAACTGATGTCGTCTTATATTCTGATGACCCACAACTTAACGCCAGCTTGTAAATACAAAACAATGTCATACAAAGGTTAGTTTCACATATAAAAAATATAATACTGTTGAAATGGTAACGTTTGCAAACGTTTTGCAATTTGCAGTTCCCACCGGTTTAATCTCCACCCAGACGATCGAGAATCAGTCTGGAGACGATGAGGTACGGTAACAGACCCCAACCATCGTTGTAGGTGAACCAGATGAGCAAGAAGACACGCAATCAGAGGCCGTTGAAGACCATGACATGAATTACCTCGAGGACAAGGAGCAGACGTTCAAGATGTCTCCCCAAGCCAAGTTAGATTATATATGACCCAACATAAGCAGCCAAGGACATCAGGTCCCAAGCGATGGCGGACTGTATCATTCAGATATGACCAGATGGGTCAGCCAGCAGCATGGTCAGGTAACAACCAAGTAAAGACAATAACCACCACTACATGCGCCATAACTAACCTAGTCCAGCAGATGCCGATGGCGCAATCTGCTAAGGATTTGCAGATCCTAATGGCACGGAATAGATAGGTATTTAAACTGTCATACTAGCTGTTCTCGGATGATGGTGGAATAAGTTTAAGATGTGGGATAACGTTTGGTCCACTTCCTGGAGAATGTCTGGCCAAGTGTTAAGTAAGTGTTGGTGTCATTTATCAGAAAGATCTCTTTGATAACAAGGGAACTAGGTTAACTTATACTTTTTTGGCATAAGATATAATGGCAATAACTATCCTTTTACGACTAAGTTTGGTTTGATGTCAGCAATTTCTTGTAACTGGAAAGTTAATGACTAAGAATTTAATGCTGGAAGCTGCTATTATACAAACTTATTAAAGCACTGCAGCATTCCAAAAATTGCTACAGAAAACTGATTGAGCATATTGTACTATCACCGAGGTCACCTGAATTGGAATGAATCGTTCAATTTAACATATGACGATTGGAATGTCATTTTTAAGATTTTGTTCTAGTTCTCAGCTCTTTCTGAAACAAAGGGATTTATTTTCAATTTTGTTTCTTCATCGTATTCTTGGTACAAATCATCTTCTTAAATTATTTAATGAGCAAAATGACGAGCCATCTTGCACATTTTGTAACACAAACAGTGAGACACTGGAACATCTATTTTGGGGTTGTCCGGCTATTTCACCTTTTCTTCATAATACTGAACAACTGTAATCTCCTTCTTCATCACTTATCTTATGTGCGTATCGTATATTGCAAGCATTACATTTGCAGTTACAAAGTAAATAATTTAAATCCTCACCATATGCATTTCTACTCTTAACTGAAGTCTATTCTAAAGGTCGAAAATTATATTTTGTCAATACCAAATGCTTAGAGAAACCGTATTAAAAGCTAATATGATGACACCAAATATCTGTCTTACAGACATAATTTAAGTAAAGAACGGTTTGCAGGTCTAATATGGGTGTTTAGAAATATGTTTTGAAAATGCTCTTTCTTGCTGCTAGTATAATTTGACAGTAATTATATTTTCTCTTTTCACAAGTATCTACTTTAAATATCTTTCAAATGTACTAAATGTTACAATACAACATTTATAGGATTTCTTTGTTAAAATATTTTTCTATTTGAACAAATAAAGATGGATAAAAGTGTTAAGTAAGATTTTGCCCTGTTAGGTGGGATAAGTAATTTCATTCAAAGCTTCCCGTTGTTTCAAAATTGCTTAAAACACCCTATCACCTAAGCAACTCTACCATTCACCAAGACAATCTAAACTGCCATACAGCAGCAGTAGTGACAAGTCAGAAGATTATAGAAATTACTATATTTATTTCCAGACAGGTAAGAGTTCATCTTTTAACTTTGCTCAGACCTCTCAGGAGCCTGTAATTTTACATGTGCTTACCTTGTGTATATTATATGTGAATATATACATGTTAGTTCTGTGATGGCAATGTGCACACAGAATAGCAGCCCTTATTAGGTGTAATTTTGTAATCTCCTGTGATGCCAGAATGCACACAGAATGTATTTATATTATAGTGTTAATTATCTGTAAGTGCTATAGTGAGCCTACAGGTACAGTCAATATTATTGTGATCTTTGTAAATCCTTTTACTGTTGTTAATATTATGGTTATTGGGTTGAGTATGGCACCTAAAATGACCTCAACCAGGACACATGTATGTATGTATTGTTATGATCTGATCTACATTAACTAATGTAAGAGTATCGAAAGTAATTTAGGTTGTTGTTGGTCCATCGAGAACCCAAATTGGGATATTTTGTTATGTGCTACAGCGGCAAGGATAGGGAAGGAAAAGCAAGATGGTTAATGATGGCAGATAAAGAGGGGAAGGGGACGGGGAACATGGGTGACAAGAGTGTGGAAGGAGGGGAAGGGGATGATCAGTGACATGAATTAGGAAAGAGAATGGGCAGATAGTGATAAGGATGTGGAATGAGGAAAAGGGGCAGATAAAGTGACAAGGATGGGGAATATGCAGAGGAGTGACAAGGATGAGGAAAGGGGAAGAGAGAGGAAGACGAGTGAAAAGAATGTAATGGACTGAGTTCCCATCCACTTGCGTCATTGAAATCTAGGGTAATAGCACTGACTCTATGGAGTTGATGAAATTACGAAGTTCCTTCTCAATTGTGGCACAATCCATGTCAGGCTTGGTAAAATTGGAGTCCAAATGTGGTGCCTATTTTGGAAATAATTCAGCCTTAATGTCGTGACCACAACTCTGTATTGCCGGGTCTGAAATTGCTTGTTGGACCTATCATTTTTAATATTGGATTCAAAGTTTCATATGTCGGGGCTTACAAATCAGTGTCGGCCTCAAAATCTGCCCCAAAATGCATGTCAGTGAAATATTGTTTACGGCTGTCCATGGATACACTTATAGACCAGAAAGAAAACTCACAGCAATTACGGGTTTTGTGTACCAAGCATTTTGTATAATCAATAGGAATGCACCCAAGGGAAGAACTATTGGAAATCGTTATACGTTACTGTGTTACCTCGACACGTTTGAGCTAGTTTTTGTTTACCCATAGGACACATCGGATATCTTTTGTTGCATTGTTAACAAATCAACTGTAGTCATCGAATTCCAACTTGTGCGTCGTGCCAATGGCCATGACATTCTGAATTATCAGTTTCTTTTTCAGATTCATACAGAATCTTCAATCTAGGTTGACATTTTAAAGAATGGTTTAGGCCGCTAAGGCCTTCGGTACTAATCCTGTCACAGTATTTCATTGACAACTCTGTATCAATTGCTGAACTGAACGTTAAGTTAAACGTTTACATAGCTTTAATTGATATTACATGATTTCCTTCCCATGGAATGTACTATGACCTTACATTTTACAACTTTAAACATTCACGTTTATGCAAAGATGACAGCTGTTTAAAAATGGCGCTCATGTCTTGTTGGATGATTGTTCATGTGGTCAGGAATTCATGAGATAATGCAAACCAAAACATTCGGAGCGTATTGTGAATCAGCACGAAATAAGACATGGGAGATCTGGGGTTAAAGTAGAAGTTCAATTGCATTACAAGTGGCAAAAAGTAACAGCGAGTTTATATATAAACTTTTCCAAAGATTATAAATTGAGTTTGTTTTCCTAGTCATATTTTACAAAGGGAAAACATATAAAGCTTTATGTTTGGAAAGGATAGCGGAATGGTTGCTGGCTAAAAAATAAATAAATAAAAAGGTCCTTAAGAGGAGACACTTCCAAAAATGGGAATTGTATAGAAATCCTGTCGTCAGCTGAGAAAGGTAAAGAGTATCAAATATTGACTATACTTCGAGGGAAAATAATATTACTGCTCATTACGTCAAAGTTCGCAATGAAAAAGATAAACTTACCTTCGTGAGATCCGTAAAACTCCCATCACAACCAAGCATCCAAGAGCAAACAAAAGAGCGAGAAAAACTGCCGATAAAGAGAAAGTGATTTAAAGTACTAGGGACACCGAGCTAATTTGCCCCATATTCTGTACATTTTTGTGCATGTGATAATCTCATTCAAAATCTGTTGACATTGTTTGAAAGCTCTTTTCGTTTCAAAGATATACACATTTTGAAGTTTTGAGAAATATGGGAAACAAGCAAACTATGACGTTGAGTGTTTGCGCTCATCAAAATTTCTTATTTCAGCCATTAATAAGTGAATTCTTAATTAATAGCCCACATATATTATTGAATAATGTGATATTCCCTTTTCAAATTTTTGTTGTGAAAACAAAGGGATAACTTAATAGAAAATTAGGCATTCATTTACAATAATTCATCAATGTTCATAATTAGCTAATGTTTATTCATAAATAAAACTAGAATTAAGAAGATACTTGTAAAATGGTCCACTTTGATGGATTTTGATGGAAGTTGCCGCTATTTGATGATTATTAATGCCTTTTAGAATGATAAGGACAATGTTTTTGTAAGTGTTCGCAGATCTTTTAACTATATCATAAATGATGGTCACGAACAGGGACAACAATTATAAGTCTAATGATCTACATGTGAGTTGTGCAGTATAAAAACCTACTGAAATGTTGTTTATGTAAATCGATATTGTAAACTGAATGCTAAATTATAAAAATAAAATATAAAGAAAACTTTATCTAGAACGGGATTAAAATCCGTAAGATCATGATTACAAACGCTGTTCTCTGTAACGATTGAGCTATTAAAGTTTATAAGTTTTGGAACTAAATCAATTCAACGAATTGAATACTCAAGCCTCTAAAAAGTCTTTATTAAACTGGAAACAAAACGATCACCTTCGGAGTACAGCGAAACTATCGTTGACAGTATTGTTATGGATGTAGACATATCTGAATAAATAACAATAAGAATAGTTAAAAGTAACAGCTGATAAAAACTGATGTAATATTCGGAACGGCATGACGTAAACAAAAAATGCCGATGGATATTGCACTCTGTGGTGTCTCTAATATATATATATATATATATACATATATATATATATATAGATAAATATATATATATATATATATATATATATATATATATATTTATTTATATATATTTATAAACCATCACCAACACAATCACCACCATCATCATCGTCACCATCACAATCACAATCACAATCATAATCATAATCATCATAATGTATAGTTGAATAAGCACATTTTTTGTTTCAATGTGAAGTGCTGTGTGACTAATAACCGTTAAGTTTTTCTCAAGATCGATGCGTTATGAAAAGCAGCAAAATGCAGCATGAGTGTTCAAATTTAATCAATGAATTAAATACTCAGTCCCCTAGAAGCTCTTGATTAAAGCGATCACCTGTCGTTGGAGGTACTGTTGTAGATGCATTAATTTCTGTATAAAAAATATCAATAAAAATGTTTAAGTTGGTTTAAGCGTGAAGTGAAATGTGCTTCATGGGATAACAAATCAGAGTAAATTTTTTACATAAACTTTACATTATCTTAGTGCCACATAGTAATTAGTTAAGGAGAGCGTTGTCGATTTACACATAAACTACTTTATGTTGCATATGAAAATTTCAGACATAATCAAAGTAGAAATATATGTACAAGATGTAAAGAATTATGTCGTCAATCAACTAGAAAAAAAAGTTGCATTTACTTCACAGCATGTTTATAGGTAACGACCATCAAAGTTTGATGTTAATGCTTTACTTTGCACAATGATTTGCTGTTTAGTGTTCATCTTGTTCGAAGTATACCTTATATATCGAATAAAGATACACTGTTCAATACATTTCGATGCAATGATTTTTTGCGTAGATAATTTCCTTATTAAGATCACTAAAATATGAATCAGATCATTTTGTCAAAGCATGTATTTGTATTAACTAATACAATATTACCAGAATCCTTACGCGTGCGGTTAACAAAGTCCCAACTAGCGATGTACCCAGATCCACCACACGTGGGTCCTCCTTGACAAGGTAATTCATTACATTCGTCATCATTTCTCTGTTGAGCATTCGATATGACGGAACGACAATAACATTTACTGCCTTGTGTCACGCCGAAAAACTTATACGTGTGACATATCTCGCTACAAATAGTTGGAGTCAAGTACTCTACTTTACCGCCAAAGTCCATAATTTCATTTGGAATATAGCTGTTGCATCCGACGTATGACGTGTCTTTGAAAATAAAAGTAAACACAAGCAAGAGCGTTATACGAGAATGAATATCGGAAATCTCGTATTGTTTTAAGTTAATATCGATACATTTCTTAACCTTCATCTGATGCTTCGTTTAGTATAAGAGAAATTAAGCCCAATAGTGAAATGTTCATTTTTTTGTCGTAAGAACTTAATATACAACTTACAGTTGTAAATGGCTATCACTTGATTCCCTCCACATTCAGGTGATCCTGCACACGGGTTTTTGCATTGGTCTTCTGCTCGATCATTGTTTTTGACTATCTCCGTCAGGTTACCACAGTAACACCGGTATCCATACTGTAAGCCGTAGTTGTCATATGCACCCTTACCACAGAAATCAGAACACATAGAAACAGTCATGTTGTTTCTACCCACTTTCTCCATCATTCCAGAAAGTTCTGCTTTTGTTGCCTTAAAGCAACCGAGATATGCCCCTTCTGCTACAGATCGAAATGAACTTTGTTAGTATTGATTCCATGTTGAAAAACTCAAAACTCAAGAAAAAGACACATGGTGTATAAGCTGCTTAATTTATCCTCCAGCTCAACACAAACATTCAACTTGCATATCGCTGGTTTACTAAGAACCCACAGTGGTTGTAACCAACATAAATATAGTTCTTACACCTTTCATGCACTAAAATATGAAATGATATCGTAGTGCGCGCCGTCACTCGTGTGTTCCCTTGATATTTACACATAGATCCATCTTTTAAAGTATTTTTGCAGTACAGATAAGTTCTAATGGTTACCTAGTAACATACAAAACATACCTAATTTGTTACTATAGTACAACATTACCATGAGAGGAACGACGGAATTAGACATGAGGTTTGAAAATGAAACAATACAGCAAATTAAATATGTAGGACACAGTTACATCTGCATAGGATTGAACGATTAGTAACTCTATAACTTCGATCACTCATGTTATCGTAGCCACATATGGACTTATCTATTAGGAGGAGGTTGTGTGAATATTACATAACACGATCAGATCATCTGTTATTACTCTAGCGTCAGTGTCACAATTATGCTACTGTAACCCAACAGTGAAAATATCAGAAAGATACATACAAAAATGAGTTATTCTGGAAACATATATATTGTCTATTGTAAAAACAACAAAAGCCTATATTTATCGTAACGTACTGCTAGACCTACACTGTCTTGCCTTGTGGCTTGCTTGTTTCATATTACCAGTTTTATTGAAGGATCGTACTTCAAATGTAGTTTACAAAGCAAGTATCAAATACTAAGTAACCATTATTCCACTTGTAATCATAAATAACACTTCCTTAATGACGTTCGCAGGTTACGTAGTGAAATCATTTCTACATATAGAATCAGCACAGTTTACAAAATGTATTTCGGAAAGATGTTTTTACCAAGTCAGTCTTATTATTAATAGAAATGACAAGTTTAGTCTCACCTGATGAAAAGAGGAGAGATCCATGCAGAACAGTCGCTGCAAAGATTAAATTGAGGAGTAGCATTGTAGAGGTTGTTCTCTTACACACTCGGCAGCTCTTTACATCCATACAGCTTCCTTACAGCTACGGCTATAATATGTCAGCTTAAACAACGTCAAACATGCAACGATTTGCAAACAAACTTTTATGGCAGAGGTATATTAACAGACAATGAAAACGAAAATTCAACCTTACGTCATGTGCTTGTCAGGAGAAGTTCCGCTTGTCAGTTTTCCATTTTACTTTCGTAGCTGTTATTGTAGGCAGTTTACTGAAGGTACGCGATAATTAGATCGTTAGACAGAATGAGACATAAATAATATATTACTTGTAAGTTTGTAATTAGGCTATATGATACGATATAACTTGTACGTTTTATCGAAAAAGAGAAGGCCGTTAGGAACCTGTCACAAGTGGTGAGCGACATGTTAATTTAATAATCAATATGTATAAATATAACCAACAGTTACCTGTACGACGCTTGAAAAACTTAAATTTAGAATCTTTAGAAGGTCATTTCAGATGGGAAAACCATAGATTGCTTTAGGATGAAAAGCCCACCTTACTATGACCCCACTGGGTATCGAACCCGGAACGTCCCGATCGCTAAGCCTCATTGCTTCAAATGCCACAGCTTTTCTCCACTCGGCCACAGCACCGTTTGAACAATGAAGGGAGTATTCAACATCAATGACACATTTGTTCTGATTGTGTGTAATTCTACAGTAGTTTGAATTTATTAGTATTTCTTAGCCCAACCTTACACAGAAAACACAAGTACTCACAAATGCGAGTAAACTTAGATCCCTGATTTTACTATCCGTGGTAGTACTTATACTTGCCGGTATTGAGTAAAGATACTGATTCGGAGGAGTTGATTTACTAGTTTAAATGTTTACAATTACTAGGCAGATAGTGAAAGTACTGCTTTTAGTGTTGTCCCTGATTTCACTAACCAAAGTAGTAACATTACATGGTAAGGCATGTAAACTTACATATTTATAGTACTGATATGGTAGTTAGTAGATATACACAGATGAGCGATGATAACAAACAGAAATTTGGAGTTTATTTCTCTTTTTATTGAACTTGTAAAGAACACTTTCATATTCCAACATCTCAAAACACAAATACCATGTTTTTGATAATGAAGTTCTTAAGATACATATGATAATAAACTGATGCTGTACTTCCCCATGACATACTAAACCTCTGGCAATAATCAAGCAGCAAAATGCATGAGAAATTACGATTAACTTCGAGAGAAACACAACTGCTACTGTGGTAAAGTCAGTTGACAAAATCCATCTTCTTAGGTTCTTATAAATATTGCAATAGGTCTCTAAAGTTTTTTGGCAACTTTTACTTAAAAACTGCTACTTTATACACTTAAACTCAATGAGACCTCACCGACACATTTGCAAGGACAAACCCTATAAACTGAATTAGGTGAAATACAAGAAACACAGATAAATGACTAACACAGATAAATAAACAACCATGAACAAAACACAGAACAAAATGTTTAAAACACTGATTTCTTTAAGTATGCACATCCTGCAATGTGATACTGTTAGCTTTTGATTTAAACAAATGCAATAACAGAAAACTTATATGTATTTTGGAACTGTTGAATCAGTAATGCTAATCATTTGGTAATCAATCAAGCTTAAAAAAATCAATTAATTCTGGCCTTGACTTATCTTTACTTTCGCGATCAAATCAGGCAAGCTCAGACTGAAACACTAATGCTGGTCTCTATGTAAACCAGCCCTTGCTTTATTTTGATGGTATAATTTAACCACCATGACAAATCACACAAATACCGACCTCTTCCTTTGCAATGAATCTCTGAACATGCTTTGAGCTTTCCATCCTGTTATCCCACAAAGAGATTTCTTCTGATTATCCAAAATTCAGAAAAAGTCCCCATTCTACGTCAAAACAAATAGAAATGTCCACTCTCGACAAGTACATAAGTGATCTAATTAAGGCAAGAAATATTGCAACAGTGTGCAACAAAAATGTAAACGTAATGAACACAAAAAGATAAAAATCCTCAGGTAGCAAAGCTTTGCATCATATAAACATTAAAAGTCTTTATATTTTGTTACGAAAGTTGCAACAGATCTTGGGATCTTTTTGGATTTAAAGCCCAATAACAAATCCAGGAAAAATAAAGTCTTCTTACTTTTCTTTGGGAAGCTGATGTTGAATGTATAAAAGGCGACAATCAAGCATTCAAACCCTTCCATGATTGAGTCTACTTCACACACAACTTTGTTCTCCGCCTTAATCTGAATGTGTTTTGCACTTAGGTGATTCGGTCCTGATCCAATGAGACATGGCGCTGAGGACAGAGGCCCGACGTTGTCAATCTTTCTGAACCACAGGTGTGGAGATAGTTCTTGCCATGTTTCCTTCTTATATGTTTTTTTAGAGAATTGACAATACTATATGAGGCTTCACAATGATTAATTCCACAGAAAACTCTGAAGTTCTGTTCTCCTGAGTGGACCATTTGAAGATGGTTAAGAAGTTTAATTCGAGTTCTGCTCTCATATCTACAATGGCAGCATCTGAAGATGCCTGAATGCTGTGTGTACACATTTTCTGAATCAGTAAGACTGAAAGAAGAAGAAGCCATTCTTAGTTGAAGACTTTAGAAAGTATTTCAGTATTGTCACAATGGACTCTTCCAGCTAAAATTTTCAATCAATTCAGGGAGGCCAATTAAGAATGTACCAACTTTAATGTGAAGAAATCTTGCTTGCCCTTGAAGTACAGCACCTGTTTGAAAATGAGAGGCATAAAAAAGTTTTGCATTAAACAAAGCAAAGGCACTACCATGGAAAGTTAAACTCTAATTCAAGTGCTTTCATAATGTGCAATTTAACAGAAACAGTTCATTAGTGTTGAACAGGAGGCCAGGTTTAGTTAGCAAGGAAATCCTCCTAAAGGAAATCTTCGAAGTCAGTGACTCTTTGTTGGTAACTGTAGTGAAATATATTTATCATGACAAGATAAGGACACAAATGATTGTCTGGATTTGCAAGAAAAGGCAAGCAGGTTTTTTAAATTGAAAGTGGCTGTCAAATTAGGCACCTTGATGTGTAGTACACCATGTGCACCACATGTCTATGCCAATAATATAAAACAGCCACTATAATCTAGAAACACAGGCCTGTACATAGTACATGTATCTTACAGTACTCAATTACACTTGAACACTGACCTGTATGTGTACCTTATTTACTAGGGTAAGTCTATGGTTAAAGCTGTACACTCATCAATCCAGATGATTCATATTAACATTAACATTTTAGAACGATTTATTTTCATAAGTCTGCTTGCACGATTAACATACTGCGCAGGCTTGAAATGGTTATATCAGCTGTTCAAATTTCCCTGTGGTTTGCTGTTGCTACATGTGTTGTACTAATTATACTACTCCGTACACCACTGCACATAAAAAGTTTACTGTATCAAACCAGTCCGTACCACTACCAGTACATGTGCAGCACGTGTGCATGTAGAAAATGTGAGGAGCGGAACTGTGGGCTATGGTGTGAGTTTATACGTACACAGCCTTACCGCTGATTGAGACGATAATCATTTCTTGCAGTTAAATTCCGTCTGAATTAGTTGTAATTTTGTTGATTCTACAGTTGTTTTGTTATGGTTCTGAGCAATTATGACTTGAAATTTGTTAAAATAATCATAAAACTGTCTATCATATGATTAAGTGCAACTTGTGATGGAAGGTAATAGGCTACATTACATATGTTCATGAAAATCTATATCTAGCGTTTGCTGGGGTTTTACTTTTGCAAATCTAGCGTTTTTTGGGCATATGCCGCTGGTAACGCTGACTACATTGTTCAAGTCACAGTAGTTACCACACCAATCACATCATAATAATGTGTCCAATACTTTCACATACTACTTTTATAACTTGGGCAGTACGTGTAGGCCTAAGCTGGCGGGCTTATTACAGAATCACTTATAATATGCACTTGGATCCTACATACGTTCGATGCAGTGCATTGCTGCAGTGCAAAGGAAACCTCAAACTAAACGTAAATTGCTTAGGCCTATACGAGATTGCTTCCATAGCATACAGTACGCCAGTAGTCATGTGATGATCATGTTGTTAGTAATATTTTTCCGCCATTACCTTTGACTATTTGGAAAGGCGAAATTCGGTTGTTGCCGTGTATTTCCGCAATAATACTAACTTTGCTACACTAATTGGGCTGTTTGTTGTAAGCTGACTTTGTTTGGACGAAATGACTGGTTCCAAAATCAGGCATATCAGTGCAAAAGCTTTGTGTTGGGTTAACAACGTTGTAGTTGAACCATGACTCAATACGTTAGGCTAACCGCAGAGTTTAACACGAGGCCTCTCCCGCTAATGATCAGTAAGATGTTCAGAATAATGTGATATAATTGCATCAAAATTAGAAAATATATATTTTAACTACCTAAAAATAACATACATCATAGTACTAAACAAAACACATGACAACTTACCTTGATTTTCCAAAATATCAACAAATATGTCCATAAATTAGAAGGAGCAGTTGTGTCTTATCGTGCATGTCTTGGTCGTTGCGTCGCTCTGGTAATACATAGTACTAACTGAATGGCATGGGCAGTACTTCTACGAAAGGCAGTTCGCACAATTACGAGGCGGGTAGTTTAATCGCTATGATCGCTATGTAGAGTTGTAGAATCACTAGTTGATCACTCTTAATACTTGGAAACAATCTGTAAATGTACGTGTCACGTTAGTATTTCGACCAACTACAACATTCTTAATCTACTCACGATGAGTAACATCGTTCACATCGTTTATTGTAAGCATTAAGGAAGTATCGAAACTCAATGCATGAGTCAGTTTACGAATTAGATCAATTAGTTGACTACCTTACAATTCGGCGTCTAGCATCTGTACACATTGCCCCATGTATTTTCAGTACTGATTAAAATTTGCAAGTACATGTATGCGCATATTTTGTGAAATAAGAGTCGCACTACGAGTTGAGGTGCATCCCTACTCATTAAAGGTATAACATCTTACTAACAGACGAGTAAGCAGATTTTCTGTGTACATTAAGAGCTGCTCATATAATTTATAGTTTACATGATTCCTCTCTGCTGTTTAGTGTTGAATATGTAAGAGAGAACAAGGAATTAAATTGATCTTTTGATTATGAGTTTCATGTGGGTATTTCTTCCAACAATTGAACTCATCTTATGGATGATTATTTAACATATATGTAAAGTGACGTGACTAACCAGCAGGCTCCTGCATCCAACTGTGTAGTAATCAATACCCTGGATATCTACTCAGGCACCAACAGTACACTAAAACTATACTATTCCTATACAACTGAATACTATTGGTATTAAGTTTGGGATGCACTAAGTCCAAAAGAGACCTCTTTAACGCCTCAGTTGCACCTATAAAATTATGGATAACAAAACCGTTTTAATTTTAATGTCATTCATTTAGGATAAGATAAAGCCTGTATTTAAAGCAACTCTGAAAACTAGCAATAATACCAGTTACAGTGAGTGATTCACTTGTCATGAAAATTACAATAATGATCAAATATCATATTGCCTATCATAACTTAGTTGAAAGGCAATATTTTATATAATACACACTTATCAATGTAAGAGCCTGCCTTTAAACAAATAAAACGAAATGGCACAAAAATTGACACACCTTGTAATTGAAGCCCTTCAGCTTACGCTATTTTGCTCTAGCACCCTCACTTTAACGAATGCAAAAATACCTTACTTGATTGATATGTACTTCAGCAACTAGCCACGCCCACTATAGTAGCATGAACAATCTCTCATGACCTTAGGATGATATACATTGGTTATTCAACTCAGAATTATTAACAACAACATAAATTTAAAGTGAACCCATTTGATGTTCAAAATTGTTCTATTCTAGGGTAGGGCTCCCAGACCCTCGCTACATAGGAGTCCGTTTTAACCACCTCAGTGCAGTCAACCTTCTCTTATGAAACCCTTCATTCGCCTCTGACCTCTTTGTTTTATTTGCTCCCACCTTACCTTTAACATCCTATGAACGTAACTGCTTTACAATCTTCATAATGACTGAATTTCTTACTTCAGTGTCTGTATTCATCATTACGTACAAGATATCTAAACAGGCTCTAAATACAATACTCTCCTTAGGGTATAGTTCCCAGTTTCCAGTCCATGTCACCATGTGACTATAATATACTCTTTTATCTAACCGTAACGGTACTGAACTGTCTGAACTATAGTTCCACTGACCTAAACGTTTAGTTGACAGCATGGGAGGGATCGGTCAAGTTTGATTGTTCAGGAGGCGTACATATTTCCAACACTATTTTTGCTTAAGTATCGATTGTTAATTAATAGGAAGGAGTCGAGTTTTATTTCTTGTTACCCTGGGAAATCTGGAAAAAACCGATTTAGAATTACCGAAACGGAAACTAAACTATGAAGTGCAATACCTTTACATTAGAAAGCATTATGACAAGATTGCAGGCAGAATTCAGCGAGGTAGTTGAGCTTCCCATAGTTGTTTACTTAATTTCATTCCGTTTGCCCTATAACATATTATAATACCCGTATTAAACACAATTAAGTGTCGGACTTCACAGGAAGGCAGAAACAAATCACGACGATTTGCAACGTATCTTTAACGCTCTCCTGAAATGAATTAATTAGAGCCATTGAGGTTTTGGTCATTGTTAATCGAAGTTATGTAAAAGTTCTAGAAACCCAATTAAGTTTACAACCATTTGCATTGAAAAACGGATTTTAAATGGTAAGGAAATGGTTGGAAAATGTTTAAACGTATAAAATTCATCATTGGTTAGGTTATTTCGGCTGAGCTATACTACCATAAACCAATTCAATAGTTGCTTTGTTTTTGACCTCTCACACTACTACAGAAGGTACAAAGTAACTGTATTACCCAACTAAATAACTTAACAGTAGAGTGTTAAGATGTAATTTCATTAATCGCCTAATGAAAGATGATGTATATCTACCTCAGTCTCCTTTGTAATGTTGTTACCTCCTTAATGGTTTTGAAAATGCAGAACAGGTGACCATCGACATCAGGAACTTACATTTCTTCGTAAATTTCAATATTGTCAGTATGGATAGCATTTCTGTTTGATACACAAGGAAATTGATTACTCTCCATATTATAGATCACACCAGAATATTCGCTGGTCAAAGGTGGCCTTTTATCGGAGATTAAATCATCTAAGGGAGCCTGATGCAATAACGAATCATCTCTTAATGCCATCGTCCCGCCCGTTTTATTATATGACATTGTAGGCCTATCCATCGTCAGGAATTTTCTACCGTGAAATCTTCAAAGAGAGGGGTAAAGCAAGCAAATAACTAACATTAATAGAACTATGTTCATTTTCATAAACAATAAAACATCTGTTTAAAAGAAATGGGATGAGTTTATTAAATTAAAACATGAAAAAGCAAGGAACATTTAGCGAATAAAATACCTTATTGAGAAAGTGTTTGGCACTTGCATGAATATAAAACTGATGTCCTCTTATATTCTGATGACCCACAACTTAACGCCAGCTTGTAAATACAAAACTATGTCATAAAAAGGTTAGTTTCATATATAAAAAATATAAATAGTGTTGAAGTGGTAAAGTTTGAAGCGTTTTGCAATTTGCAGTTCCCACCGGTTTAATCCCCACCCAGCCGATCGAGAATCAGCCTGGAGATGATGAGGTACGGTAACAGACCCCAACCATCGTACCAGGTGAACCAGATGAGCAAGAAGACACGCAATCAGAGGCCGTTGAAGACCATGACATGAATTATCTCGAGGACAAGGAGCAGACATTTGAACGGAATACTCCTGAACAGACGGTGACACTTGAGTCCAAGATGTCTCGCCAAGCCAAGTTAGATGATACATGATCCAACATAAGCAGCCAAGGACATCAGGTCCCAAGCGAAGGCGGACTGTATCATTCAGATATGACCTGATGGGTCAGCCAGCAGCTGGTCAGTTAACAACCAAGTGAAGGTAAAGCCACTACATGCGCCATAACTAAGCTAGTCCAGCAGTTGCCGATGGCGCAATCTGCTAAGGATTTGCAGATCCTAATGGCACGGAATAGATAGGTATTTAAACTGTCATACTAGCTGTTCTCGGATGATGGTGGAATAAGTTTAAGATGTGGGATAACGTTTGGTCCACTTCCTGGAGAATGTCTGGCCAAGTGTTAAGTAAGTGTTGGTGTCATTTATCAGAAAGATCTCTTTGATAACAAGGGAACTAGGTTAACTTATACTTTTTTTGGCATAAGATATAGTGGCAATAACTACCCTTTTACGACTAAGTTTGATTTAATGTCAGCAATTTCTTGTAAATGGAAAGGTAACGACTTAGAATTTAATACTGAAAGCTGTAATTATACAAAATTATTAAAGCACTACAGCATTTCACAAATTGCTTACAGAAAACTGATTGAGCATATTGTACTATCACCGAGGTCACCTGAATTGGAATGAATCGTTCAACTTAACAGATGACGATTGGAATGTCATTCTTAAGATTTTGTTCTAGTTCTCAGCTCTTTCTGAAACAAAATGTATTTATTTTCGATTTCGTTTCTTCATCGTATTCTTGGTATAAATCATCTTCTTAAAGTATTTAATGATTAAAATGAGAGCCCTCTTGCACATTTTGTAACACAAACAGTGAGACACTGAAACACCTATTTTGGGGTTGTCCGGTTATTTCACCTTTCTTCTTAATACTGAACAACTTTTATTCGGAAGGCAGTTTATTTGATCCAAGAAAGATTTTATCTTTGGATATAATCTCCTTCTTCATCACTTATCTTATGTGCTTATCGTATATTGCAAGCATTACATTTACAGTTACAAAGTAAATAATTTAAATCCTGACCATATGCATTTCTACTCTAAACTGAAGTCTATTCTGTAGGTCGAAAATTATATTTTGTCAATCCAAATGCTTAGAGAAACCGTATTAAAAGCTACTATGATGACATCAAATATCTGTCTTACAGACATGATTTAAGTAAAGAACGGTTTGCAGGTCTAATCTGGGTGTTTAGGAATATGTTTTGAAAATGCTCTTTCTTGCTGCTAGTATAATTTTACAATAATAATATTTTTCTCTTTTCACAAGTATCTACTTTAAATATTTTTCAAATTTACTAAATGTTAAAATATAACATTTATAGGATTTCTTTGTTAAAATATTTTCTATATGAACAAATAAAGATTGATAAAAGTGTTAAGTAAGATCTTGCCCTGTAGGGTGGGATAATTAATTTCATACAAAGCTTCCCTTTGTTTCAAAACTGCTTAAAACACCCTATCACCTAAGCAACCTTACCATTCACCAAGACAATCGAAACTGCCATACACGCAGCAGTAGTGACAAGTCAGAAGATTATAGAAATAACTATATTTATTTCCAGACAGGTAAGAATTCATCTTTTAACTTTGCTCAGATCTCTCAGGTGCCTGGTCATTTTACATGTGCTCACCTTGTGTATATTATATGTGAATATATACATGTTAGTTCTGTGATGGCAATGTGCACACAGAATAGCAGCCCTTATTAGGTGTAATTTTGTAATCTCCTGTGATGCCAGAATGCACACAGAATGTATTTATATTATAGTGCGGATTATCTGTAAGTGCTATAGTGAGCCTACAGGTACAGTCAATATTATTGTGATCTTTGTAAATCCATTTGCTGTTGTTAATATTATGTTTATAGGGTTGAGTATGACACCTTAAAAGCCCTCAACCAGGAAACACTATATATATTTCGTTATACTCTGATCTATATTGAATTAATGTAAGTGTATCAAAAGTACTTTAGGTTGTTGTTGGTGCATCAAGAACCCACATTGGGATATTTTGTTATGTGCTACAGCGGCAAGGATAGGGAAGGAAGGAAAAACAAGATGGTTAATGATGGCAGATAACGAGGGGAAGGGGACGGGGAACATGGGTGACAAGAGTGTGGAAGGAGGGGAAGGGGATTATCAGTGACATTAATTAGGAAAGAGAATGGGCAGATAGTGATAAGGATGTGGAATGAGGAAAAGGGGCAGACAAAGTGACAAGGATGGGGAATATGCAGAGGAGTGACAAGGATGAGGAAAGGGGAAGAGAGAGGAAGACGAGTGACAAGAATGCAATGGACTGAGTTCCCATCCACTTGCGTCATAGAAATCTAGGGTAATAGCACTGGCTCTATGGACTTGATTAACGTACAGAATCCTTGTCAATTGTGACACAATCCATGTCAGGCTTGGTAAAATTGGAGTCCACATGTCGTGCCTATGTTGGAAATAATTCAGCCTCAATATCGTGACCACAACTCTGTATTGTCGGGTCTGGAATTGCGTGTTGAATTTTTAATGTTGGCTTCAAATGTTCATATGTCACAATATTTTCATACGACACAATTAGTGTCGGCTTTAATGTTGTTTCAAAATCAGCCCCAAAATGCATGTCACTGAAATATTGTTTACGGGAGCCTATGAATACACTAACAGACCAGAAAGTAATTCACAGCAATTACGGGTTTTGTGTACCAAGTATTTTGTATAATCAAGAGGAATGCACCCAAGGGAAGAACTATTGGAAATCTTAATACGTTACTGTGTTACTTAGACACGTTTGAGCTAGTTTTTGTCTACCCATAGGCTACATCGGATATCTTTTGTTGCAATGTTTACAGATCAACTGCAGTCAGCAGTCAGAATTCCCACTTGTGCTTCGTGCCAATGGCTTAACATTCTGATAATCAGTTCCTTTTTCAGATTCATACAAAAATCTTCAATCTTGGTTAACATTTAAAAACATGGTGTAGGCTGTAAGTCCTTCGGTACTAATCTTGTCACAGTATGTCATTGACAACTCTGTATCAATTGCTGAACTGAAAGTTAAGTTAAACGTTTACATAAATTCCCATGGAATGTACTATGACCTTAAATTTTACAACTGAAAACATTTTTTGTGCAAAGATGATAGCTGTTTGAAATGGCGCTCGTGTCTTGTTGGATGATTGTTCATGTGGTCATGAATTCATGAGATAATGCAAACCAAAACATTCGGAGCGTATTGTGAATCAGTTGAATTTTATGTACATTTTTGGGACATTTTAGGTAACTTTGTAGTTAATTCTCTTTATTTTGCTTTCAGTTGTACACACTTAGCCGATGAACAGGGCAGGGCAATAATCTCTTTGATTCCAAAGCCTTCAAAAGATTTACAATATTTGAAAAATTGGAGGCCTACAGCAATTTTAAATACTGACTACAAGATTGGAGCCAAATGCTTGGCAACCCGTATTAAGCGTGTTTTAAATTACATTATTAGTGATGAGCAAACTGGATTCTTAAAAGGACGTTTCATCGGTGAGAACATTAGACTAGTTTTAGACCTCATTGATCATTGTAATTCCAACAATATTTCAGGTACTCTTCTGTTTCTAGATTTTGAAAAGGCTTTTGATTGTTTGGACTGGGAGTGTCTTTATCAAAGTTTAAAATTCTTCAATTTTGGTCCAAATTTTATTAGGTGGGTTAGAACTTATTATGGGAACGTCACATCTTGTGTTATTAACAATGGTCATCTCTCTCAGTATTTTAGTATTACTCGAGGTGTAAGACAGGGTTGTCCACTCAGTCCTTACCTCTTTATCTTATGTTCAGAATTTCTCACATTCATGGTTAAAACAAGCTGTCGTATCAAGGGTATATCTATTAATAACTCTGAAATTAGAGTTTCACAATATGCCGATGATACTGTTTTATTTTTAGATGGTTCACGCGCTTCTCTTGTAGAGGTTGTAAACATTCTTAATAATTTCTATGCCGCTTCGGGTTTAAAAATTAATTTCAGCAAATCATTCTTTTTTCCATTGGGTGCTATGGTTTCAAGGGTTCCCTGGTATTTTCATGAGTATGGTTTTAATGTTAACCTTGGTCCCGTGAAATATCTTGGTGTCACATTTACTACAAAGAATGAAGGTTTCTTTTCGTTGAATTATCTTCCCAAATTATCCAGGCTCAAACAGTTACTTGGGATGTGGTCAAAACGTGACTTAACACCAACTGGTAAAATAACTATAATTAAGAGCTTGGCCATTTCGCAACTTTTTTTTCTTTTTAGTGTTCTACCAAATCCTCCTCTTAGTTTCATTAAAGAGGTTAATAAAATTGTGTATAATTTTATTTGGAACAATAAACCTTATAAGATTAAATGGAGCACCCTTATTAATAAGGAAGTTAATGGTGGCTTTGATATGACAGATATTGAATCTTTTATTAAAAGTCTAAACTGTAGCTGGGTAAAACGGTATTTAGCCCCTCAGAGAGGAAACTGGAAAATGTTTTTTGATTTGTACCTAAAACAGTTCGGTGGTGCTTTTCTTTTTAAATGTAATTTCAATAAGGAGGCAGTTTCTTGTATTTCTAATATTTTTTGAAGAAGAGTGTGTGAGGCTTGGGCTGAGTTTAATTTTTATCATCCAGACAGTAATTATGGTAATGAAATCATTTTAAACGACAGTCATATATTGGTTAACAATAAAGTAATTTTCCAGTATAATCTTTTAAATCACAGAACAATTTATGTGAAAGATTTCATTAAAAATGATGGCTCGGTAATTCCATATAACACGTTTCAAGCGAAAATATATATTAGAAATTTTCCTTTTACTTCGTACTTTGGGATTATTCACGCCATTCCTAGTTATTGGAGGGGGTACCATGATTCTGTTTTGCTCCCAATGAGTGAAAATAACTTTAATATGTGCATGCGCACACTGGCACACATAAAATAACAAAAAATGTTTATAATAAGCTAATTACCGGTCTCTGCACGCCGCCGTCGTCTATTATGAAGAGGCAAGCTATGAATTTTCCAGTGAAAATATTTTGGAATAAGATTTTTAGGCTGCCTTTTACGGCTGTGAATGACCCCAAAGTATCATATTTACAATTGCGTTTTCTACATCGTATATTAGGCATAAATAGCTTGCTTTATAAAATGAAAATGGTTAATTCTCCACTTTGTTCATTTTGCAAGAATGCCGATGAAACGCTTATACATTTGTTTTGTAATTGTTGTCACGTTGAGCGATTCTGGGAGGCAGTGAATTCAAATTGCATTAAAATTAATTATACTTTTAATTTGACCAACATTTGTTTTGGTGATTTTGGTGATATAGATAATCCTGTGAACTTTTTAATTTTGCATGCTAAAAAGTACATTTATACTTGTAGGTTGAATAACAAAATCCCACATGTGCAGGAATTTTATATTAAGTTTCGCTTTCAACTTGACCTGCACTATTTCATTTCTAAGCAAAACAACAATTTGTGTAACCTTAACGACTTCTATGATTTCTTTATGTAAGCTTCTTATGTAAGTCTTTTGCTGATTCTTTTGTATTATGTGTTACGGTATTGTAAATAAATACAGTGGAAAAAAAGTATTGTGAATCAGCACGAAATAAGTCTAGACATGAGAGATGTTGAGGTTAAAGTAGACCTTTGATTGCATTACAAGAGACAAACCAAACCTAGCCGGTTTATATATAACCTTTTCCAAAGATTATAAATTGAGCTTCTCAGCCATCTTTACGAAGGGAAAACATGCTTTATATTTTGAAGGGATAGCAGAATGGTTGCTGGCTAAACAATAAAAAATAAAAAGGTCCTATAGAGGAAAATGACGCTTCACAAAACTGTGAATTGTAAAAAATCCTGTCCTCAGCTGAGAAAGGCTAAGAGTAATATTGACTCTACTTCGAGGGAAATTTAATATAACTGCATATTACGTAAAAGTTCTCAATGCAAAAGATGAACTTACTTTCGTGAGATCCGTAAAACTCCGATCACAACCAAGCATCCAAGAGTAAACGAAAGAGCGGGAAAAACTGTCGACAAAGAGAAAGTTAATTTAAAATACTAAGAGGACATCGAGCCAGTTTGCCCCATATTCAGTACACTTTTTGCGTGTGATATTCTCATTCAAAATCTGTTGACATCTCAGAAAAGCACTTTTCGTTTCCAAGATACACACATTTTGAAGTTTTGAAAAATCTGGGAAAATCATTAGCACTCTATGACGGTGAGTGTTTGCGCTCATCAAAATGTCTTATTTCAGTCATTAACAAGTGAACCTCTCATAAATAACTTACGTATATTATTTGAATAATGTGATATTCCTCTTTTCAAAGTTTTGTTGTGAAAACAAATGGATGACATAACAGAAAATTAGGCATTCGTTTCCATTACATCATGAATGTGCATAATTAGCTAACATTAATTCATTAATAAAACTGGAATTAGGAAGATACTTGTAAAATGGTCAACTTTGATGGATTCTGATGGAAGTTGCAGCTATTTTGATGATTTTTAATGCCTATTAGAATGATAAGGACGATGTTTTTGTAAGTGTCCGCAGATCTGTTAACTATATTATAAATGATGGTCACGAACAGGGACATGCTTGATAAGTCGAATGAACTACATGTGAGTTGGGCAGTATAATAACCTACTGAAATGTTGTTTATTTAAATGAACAGTGTAAACTGAATGTTAAATTATAAAATATAAATATAAAGAAAACTTTATCTAGAACGGGATTAAAATCCGTAAGATCATGATTATAAACGCCGTTCTCTGTAACGATTGAGCTATTAAAGTTTATAAGTTTTGGAACTAAATCAACGAATTTAATACTCAAGCCTCTACAAAAGTCTTTAGTAAACTGGAAAAAAACGATGATCACCTTTGCAGTACAGCGAAACTGTCGTAAGGTGAAGGTACTGTTATGGATGCAGATATTTCTGAATAAATAACAACAGGAATAATTAAAAGTAACAGCTCATAAAAACTGCTGTAATATCCGAAACGGTATGACGTAAACAAAAAATGCCGATGGATCATGCACTATTTGTGGAGCGTCTAATATATATATATATATGTATATATATATATATATATAAATATATATATATATATATGTTTATATATATACATATATATATATGTTTATATATATATATATATAAATAAATATATATATATATATATATATATATGTGTGTGTGTGGGTGTGCGTGTATGTATGTATGTATGTATGTATGTATGTATGTATGTATGTATGTATGTATGTATGTATGTGTGTATGTATGTATGTATGTATGTATGTATGTATGTATGTATGTATGTATGTATGTATGTATGTATGTATGTATGTATGTATGTATGTATGTATGTATGTATGTATGTATGTATGTATGTATGTATGTATGTATGTATGTATGTATGTATGTATGTATGTATGTATGTATGTATGTATGTATGTATGTATGTATGTATGTATGTATGTATGTATGTATGTATGTATGTATGTATGTATGTATGTATGTATGTATGTATGTATGTATGTATGTATGTGTGTATGTATGTATGTATGTATGTATGTGTAACGACCATCACAGTTTGATGTTAATACTATTACGTGGCAACATGATTGGCTGTTTAGTGTTCATCTAGTTCGAAGTTTGTATTATATATCGACTACAGATACATTGTTCAATACACTTCGTTGCAATGATTTTTCGTAGATAATTTCCTAAAGAAATAAGATCACTAAAACGTGAATAAGATCAATATGTCCAAACATGTACTTGTATTTACTAATGAAATATTACCAGAATCCTTCGGAGTGCGGTTAACGAAGTCCCAAATAGCGATGTACCCAGATCCTCCACACGTGGGTCCTCCTTGACAAGGTAATTCATTACATTCGTCATCATTTCTCTGTGGAGTATTCGATATGACGGAACGACAATAACACTTACTGCCTTGTGTCACGCCGAAAAACTTATACGTGTGACATATCTCGCGACAAATAGTTGGAGTCAAGAACTCTACTCTACCGCCAACGTGTATACTTTCATTTGGAGTATAGCTGTAGCATCCGATGTATGACGTGTCTTTGAAAATAAAAATTAAGGCAAGAAAAGAGAGTTATACGAGAATGAATATCGGAAATCTCGTATTGTTTTAAGTTAGTATCGATACATATCTTAATCTGCATCTCAAGCTTCATTTAGTATTAGAGAAAATATGCGCAAGGATTTTTTTGTTAATTTTATTAAGTTTCTTTGTCAAAAAATTTGTTATACAACTTACAGTTGTAAATGGCTATTACCTGATTCCCTCCACATTTAGGAGCCCCTTTACACGGGTTGTTACATTGGCCTTCTGCTCGATCATTGCTTTCGAGTATCTCCGTTTGGTTACCACAGTAACACCGGTATCCATACTGTAAGCCGTATTTGTCATATGCACCCTTACCACAGATATCAGAACACATAGAAACAGTCATGTTGTTCCTTTCCACTCTCTCCATCATTCCAGAAAGTTCTGCTTTTTTTGCATCTAAGCAACCGAGATATGTCTCTTCTACTACAGATCGAAATGAATTTTGTTAGTATTGATTCCATGTTGAAAAGAAAGCTCAAAAGAAAGACCCATGGTGTATAAGCTGCTTAATTTATCCTGCAGCTCAACACAAACATTCAACTTGCATATCTCTGCTTTCCTAAGAATTCACAGTGGTTGTAATTAATACGGTCAGTATCTAAACATAAAAATAGCTCTTACACCTCTCATGCACTAAAATATGAAACGATATCGTAGTGCGAGCCGTCACTCGTGTGTTTCCTTGATATTTACACATAGATTTATCTTTCAAAGTCTTTTCACAGTACAGATAAGTTCTAATGGTTATAAGAGTAAACTATCATATATGGCAGAACATTTCCAGACGACGTTAAAGACGTTAAACAAATATTAAGTGGAAGAGCTTGATAGGGGTTAACAGATTGCCTATATATAGCCTACACCAATTAATGTTACACTGTTTGGACATAGAAAGTTGACAAGTGTTCGCGACCCGTAAACATGTCACAATTTATGTCTCTCAAAAAAATTCCGCCATTTGGTAGCTGAAATCATCGAAATTGGAGAAATGCTAGTTACTGGATTGTACGAACGATTCATTTGCTTTAATGCTTGGTAAATTGAATTTGGAACACATTTTGAAAGGAAACAGTTTTATAGAATTGGAGGCGGCTGCGTCTTTCGGCCCAAGTCAGCCCTTCACTACAGATATGAGTTCTGCTAATTCTAGCCACCGTTCACCTGTTAGTATGGAGCAACGGCAGAAATCAACAACCTGAAGGAGAATAGCATAAAAATAATTGATTGCTCGTTTAACGCTATTGATGTGATAAATGCTTTCTCAAGTGACGTCGGAAGGAAGAACATTATCGGATGTGAGGTCTGGGCAATGGATTGTCACACTTAAAAACGTCAAGGATGCTGAATTGTTACAGGAGTCGGGTTTACACATTGGGAAAGAAGATTGCGTCGTGATGGGTGTAACGAAACATATATTGACTGTAAGTTTATTCAACGTCCCTGTTTTTATTGATGATTCTGAACTTACCGACAAATTAACAGATCTTGGCTGCAAAATTCGATCTGAATGGACCCATAAATTCTACATTGATTTTCACAACATCCAAAACGGTACACGGTTTGTGCGGCTTGAATTACCAAGCAAGGTAAAAAGTCTACCATATGCTGTTGTTATTAGAGGCATTCATATAAGACTCAAACATAATGGCCAAAGTAGGGTTTTCAACAATTGCTTGGGAGAGGATCATCTAATGAGAAACTGTCCAAACTATAGATAGTAAACAATATGATGAGCTGGGACACTCTGAATCAAGATGCCCATCAACAGAGTGCTTTAACTGTCATCGCTTTGGCCATCAGCAAGACAAAGACAACAAGAGAATCCGATCAAGAGAACCATAATGAAGTTCACAAACAACCTAACCTTAAAGGAGACACCAGAAAAGACAGTCAAGTGACAGATCAGGCCACTAGATCGAACTTAGACACAGGTGAAAGTGAAACGTCGATCGACATGGACACAGACAGCGAAGATTTACCAAAGCAAAGACATAGTGAAAATAGCAATAACAAACAGACCAAACCAGCAGATAAATATTTTAAAACGCAGAAAGAAAACCTACCTACAACATCAATGTCCCAACCCAATCTTCGGCAACAGAAAACACAAGAAAAATGAAGAGAGCAGTTTCAACCGATAAAGTCTACACTGTACCGAAGAAGCTAACCAGTCAACAAACGAAAACCACACAACCAGCGATCGAGGAAACCTACAATTTCCGCCCTAAGGAGAAAGGACAGACGGGAACTGCTAATAAAGGAGGCCATAGAAACTAACTGAAATTACTATTGGACTCAATTAATTAAAGTGAAATGACAACCAAACTTTACTTTCTACTAGCCATTATGCTTTTTAACACTAATTCCACGGAGGATATGGGCGAAAATAATGTATCTTGTAAGTACAATGACGTCGATTCTTTTAATAACTCACCATTCCATAAGTGTATATCATTACTACAACAAAATAGTCGTAGTCTAAAGAAACATTTTTCCGATATTGCTACTTTTTGTTCAATCAAGATTTTTCCATAATTGGTTTTTACTGAAACCTGGTTTACAAATGATATATCTCCTCTTATTAAGATTGACAATTACACACTAATTGAACAGCATCGTAATGAAAGAAGGGGTGGTGGTGTTTGCCTTTTTATAAATAATGACTGTAATTTTAAACACCGTACAGATTTGTCTATTTTAAACAATTCTATTGAAGCGATATTCATTGAAACGAATACACCTATAGCAACGAAAAGCTTATCGTTGGTTGTGTATACAGACCTCCCAACAGTTCGAATGATGATATCAATTTAAATATGCAGCTTATGCTTAGCACCATCGCTAATGACCACTGCAGTACCTATATTATGGGAGATTTTAATATTGGTTTATCTAATGCAAGCATAACTACTGACTTTAATAACCTTATTTATTCGAGCGGGTTTGATCCCACAATAACTAAACCTACTCGGGTTAGTCCATCTTCTGCCACCATAACCCTAAATTGGCTAGACATAAATGTCACAAAAAGGTTACAATATACTACATACAAGAATTCAAATCCAAATTATTAGGTCCTTTGTTGTTTATTATATACGTTAATGATATCTGCCATGTCTCCAACATTGCTCATACAGTCTTATTTGCCGATGACACCAATCTTTCTTTCACTCGAAGAACGTAACTTCACTCCAAAGTACTGTCTCTTGTGAACTGGATAAGTTCTGTGATTGGTTCGCAGCAAACAAATTCAGTAACAATATTGATAAGAATAAGTATATTTTTTCAGTAGTAGAAGAGCATCTCGTTGGGATAAAGATATTACGATGAACGGTAAAATAATTAAATGTGTAACTGATACAAAGTTTCTTGGTATTAATATTGAGAGCAAACTTTCTTGGAATAACCATATTTCGTTAGTATGTAACATTGTAGCTAAAAACTGGTTTATTATCTAAACTGAAATATTTCCTCCCACGGTATGTCCTTAGAATGCTTTATCAAACATTAGTTCTGCCACACTTATCCTACTGTACAACTATTTGGTCTGGTACATACAATGTTAACATTGACCGCCTAATATTCTCCAAAAGAGGGCTATACGTCACATTGCTAATGCCACACCACTTGAACATACTAGTCCCTAAATTTATTAAAACTTGGTGATATTATAACAGTCAAGGTTGCTACTTTTGCCTACAAAGCATGGATTTGATAACTGCCAGTCACTTTTAATGACTTTATATGTAGTAACATAGTCTTCCATAACCATCACACAAGACAAGCCGACAACGCTCATTGCAATTTTTACCATAGTATCATAGGAAAATTCGGTCTTCGTAATAGAGCAATACAAATTTGGAATGATCTATCAAAAAAGTCTATACCTTCAAATCCCACATTCACCAGACATTTGTAAAGGAATTTATTAACTCGTACTAGTATTATATAATCTATTCATGTATCCATCTCAGCATCATTACGTTATTATATTACTGTATATTTATTCCTTATGTATACTGTATTATTTATTTTAAAATTTCTTCCAGGGAGTCTCCTACTTTTTTAAGTCTTTTTAAGACTTTGTGGAGACTTCCTTTCGCATTGTACACAGTTGGCGATAAAACAAATAAATGAATTGATATCGAATCAGAAGTTACCGATTAGTATCTTTGGCGCTATATGTGGACAGATAACTATTACTGTCTAGCACAAACTCATGCAGCTCTTTTGCTTGTTGAATGCGCTGTGCCGTACATAACCCTTAAAGACAGACCATGTAAAATGTGCAAGCATACCTAGATTGTTACTATAGTCCAACGTTACCGCTAAAGGGACGATGGAATTAGACATGAGTTTTGCAAATGAAACAATACAACATATTAAATATGTGGGACACAGTGACATTTGCATAGGATTGAAAGATTAATAACTCTATAACTTCGATCACTCATGTTATTGTAGCCACATATGGTCTTATCTATTAGAAGGCGGTTGTTTTAATATTACATAACACGATCAGATAATCTGTTATTACTCTAGCGTCAGTGTCACAAATATGCAACTGTAACCCAACATTGATAATATACATACAAGGTACATACAAAATATGAGTTATTCTGGAATCATAATATTGTCTATTGTACAAACAAAAAAAGCCAATAATTATCGTAACGTACTGCTAGACCTACACTGTCTTGCCTTGTGGTTTGCTTGTTTCATATTACCAGTTTTATCGAAGGATCGTACTTCAAATGTAGTTTACAAAGCAAGTATCAAATACTAAGTAACCATTATTCCACTTTGTAATCGATATGCAAACAGTCTTGTATGGCAGAGGTATATTAACATACAATGAAAGCGAAAATTCAACCTTACGTCAAGTGTTTGTCAGGAGAAGTTCTGCTTGTCAGTCCGCGCAATTTTACTTTCGTAGCTGTTATTGTCAGCAGTTTACTGAAGATACGCGATAATTAGATCGTTTGACAGAATGAGACATAATTAATATATAACTTGTAAATTTGTTATTTAGGCTATATGATACGATAGAACTTGCACGTTTTATCGAAACAGAAACCGCCTTTTGAAACCTGTCACAGGTGGTGAGCGACATGTTACTATAATAATCAATATGAATAATAATAATCAACAGTTATTTTTACGACGCTTAAAAAACTGAAATTTTGAATTTCAGATGGGAAAACCATAGATTGCTTTAGGATGAAAAACCCACCGGGAATCGAACCCGGAACACCCCGATTGCTAAGCCTCATTGCTTCAAATGCCAACGCCTTTCTCCACTCGGCCACAGCACCTTTTATAAAATGAAGGGAGTATTCAACATTAATGACACATTTGTTCTGATTGTGCGTTTTTCTACAGTAGTTTGAATTTATTAGTATTTCTTAGCCCAACCTTCCATTAAGAGCTACTCATATAATTTATAATTTACATGTTTCTTCCCGGCTGTTTAGCGTTAAATATGTAATAGAGAACAAGGAATAAAATTGATCTTTTGATTATGAGTTTCATGTGTGTATTTCTTCCTCTCTACACAAATCAATTGAACTCATCTTAGGGATGATTATTTAACATATGGAAAGTGACGTAACTAACCAGCAGGCTCCTGCATCAAACTGTGTAGTCATACCCTGGATATCTACTCACGCATCAACAGTACACTAAAGCTATACTATTTATCTTGGAAAATAATCGGATACCTTGCCTTTAAACAAATTAAACCAAATGGTACATAAATTGATACACCTGGTACTTTAAGCCCTTCAGCTTACGCTATTTTGCTCTAGCACCCTCACTTTAACGAATGCTAAAATATCTTACTTAATTGATATGCACTTCAGCAACTAGCCACGCCCACTATACTAGCATGAACAATCTCACATGATCTATCATAATATACATTGGTAATTCAACTCAGAATCATTAATAACAACATAAATATAAAGTTAACCCATTCGACGTTCAAAATGGTTCTATTCTAGGGTAGGGCTCACAGACCCTCGCTACATAGGAGTCCGTTTAACCACCCCAGTGCAGCCAACCTCCTATATGAAACCCTTCATTCGCCTCTGACCTCTTTGTTTTATTTGCTCCCACCTTACCTTTAACATCCTATGAACGTTACTGCTTTGCAATCTTCATAATAACTGAATATTTTACTCCACTGTCTGTATTCATCATTACGTACAAGAACTCTAAATAGGCACCTTCCAAATACAGTACTCTCCTTAGGGTATAGCTCCCAGTTTCCAGTCCATGCTACCATGTGACTATAATCTACTCCCTTATCTAACCGTTACGAACTGTCTGAACTATAGTTCCACTGACCTAAACGTTTAGTTGACAGCAAGAGAAAGTTCTAGAAATCTAATTAAGTTCACAACCATATGCAATGAAAAACGGATTTTAAATGGTGAGAAAATGGTTGGAAAATGTTCACATGTATAAAAGTCATCATTGGTAAAAATAGTCTTGGTGCGGTCATTTCGGCTGAGCTATACTCCCATAAACCAATTCAATAGTTGCTTTGCTTTTGATCTCACACTACTACAGAAGGTACAAAGTAACCGTATTACCCAACTAAATAACTTAAACAGTAGAGTGTTAAGAGTAATTTCAATTATCGCTTAATAAAAGACGGTGTTTATCTACCCCAGTCTCTTTTGTAATAATTTTAATCATGTTGTTACCTCAATGGTTTTGAAAATGCAGAAAAGGTGACCATCGACATCAGGAAGTTACATTTCTTCGTAAAGTTCAATATTGTCAGTATGGAACGCATTTCTGTTTGATACACAAGGAAATTGATTATTCTCCATACTATAGATCATCCCAGAATATTCGCTGGTCAAAGGTGGCCTTTTATCGGAGATGAAATCATCTAAGGGAGCCTGATGCAATAACGAATCATCTCTTAATGCCATCGTCCTGCCCGTTTCATTATATGACATTGTAGACCTATCCATCGTCAGGAATTTTCTGCCGTGAAATCATCAAAGAGAGAGGTAAAGCCATCAAATAACTAACATTTATAGTAATATGTTCATTTTCAAATACAATAAAACATCTGTTAAAAAGAGAGGGGTCAGTTAATTAAATTAAAACATGAAAAAGCAAGGAATATTGAGCGAATAAAAATACCTTAATGAGAAAGTGTTTGGCACTTGCATGAATATAAAACTTATGTATGTTAAGTAATTTTTATTTTGCTATGAATTATATTATTGCAGAAGAGTACCGTCCTCTCATATTCTGATGACCCACAACTAAAAGTCAGCTTGTAAATACAAAACTATGTCATACAAAGGTTAGTTTCATATATAAAAAATATAAATAGTGTTGAAGTGGTAAAGTTTGCAAACGTTCTGCAATTTGCAGTTCCCACCGGTTTCATCCCCACCCAGCCGATCGTGAATCAGCCTGGAGATGATGAAGTACGGTAACAGACCCGTACCAGGTGAACCAAATGAGCAAGAAGACACGCAATCAGAGGCCGTTGAAGACCATGACATGAATTATCTCGAGAACAAGGAGCAGACGATCAAAGATGAACGGAATAATCCTGAACAGACGGTGACACTTGAGTCCAAGATGTCTCGCCAAGCCAAGTTAGATGATATATGATCCAACATCAGCAGCCAAGGACATCAGGTCCCAAGCGAAGGCAGATTGTATCATTCAGATATGACCAGATGGGTCAGCCAGCAGCATGGTCAGGTAACAACCAAGTGAAGGCAAGAACCACCACTACATGCGCCATAACTAAGCTAGTCCAGCAGATGCCGATGGCGCAATTTGCTAAGGATTTGCAGATCCTAATGGCACGGAATAGATAGGTATTTAAACTGTCATACTAGCTGTTCTCGGACGATGGTGGAATGAGTTAAAGATGTGAGATAACGTTTGGTCCACTTCCTGGAGAAGGTCTGGCCAAGTGTTAAGTAAGTGTTGGTGTCATTTATCAGAAAGATCTCTTCGATAACAAGGGAACTAGGTTAACGTATACTTTTTTTGGCATAAGATATAGTGGCAATAACTATCCTTTTACGACTAAGTTTGGTTTGATATCAGCAATTTCTTGTAACTGGAAAGGTAATGACTTAGAATTAAATGCTGAAAGCTGTAATTATACAAGTTATTAAAGCACTGCAGCATTCCACAAGTTGCTTACAGAAAACTGATTGAGCATATTGTACTATCACCGAGGTCACCTGAATTGGAATATATCCTTCAACTTAACAGATGACGATTGGAATGTAATTTTTAAGATTTTGTTCTAGTTCTCAGCGCTTTCTGAAACAAAAGGGATTTATTTTCAATTTCGTTTCTTCATCGTATTCTTGGTACAAATCATCTTCTTGATTTATTTAATGAGCAATTATTAAATGAGGTTATTTCACCCTTTTCTTCTTAATACTGAACAAACGTATTCGGAAGGCAGTTTATTTGATCCAAGAAAGATTTTTTCTTTCGATAGAATCTCCTTCTTCATCACTTAATTTATGTGCTTATCGTATATTGCAAGCATTACATTTACAGTTACAAAGTAAATAATTTAAATCCTCACCATATGCATTTATACTCTAAACTGGAGTCTATTCTGAAGGTCGAAAATTATATTTCGTCAATACCAAATGCTTAGAGAAACCGTATTAAAAGCTACTATGATGACGTTAAATATCTGTCTTACAGACATGATTTAAGTAAAGAACGGTTTGCAGGTCAAATCTGGGTGTCTAGGAATATGTTTGCTCTTTCTTGCTGCTAGTAATTTTAGAGTAATTCTATTTTTTCTCATTTCACAAGTATCTACTTTAAGTGTATTTCAAATGTACTAAATGATAAAAGACGGTATTTTTTGGATTTCTTTGTAAAATTATATATTTCTATTTGTGAGCAAATAAAGATGGATAAAAGTGTTAAGTAAGATCTTGCCCTGTAGGATGGGATAGTTAATTTCATTCAAAGCTTCTCTTTGTTTCAAAATTGCTTAAGACACCTAACCACCCAAGCAACTTTACCATTCACCAAGACAATCGAAACTGCCATACATCAGCAGTAGTGACAAGTCAGAAGATTATAGAAATAATTATATATTAATTTTCAGACGGGTAACAGTTCATCTTTTAACTTTGCCTTGACCTCTCAGGAGCCTGTCATTTTAAATGTGCTTACCTTGTGTATATATACATTTTAGTTCTGTGATGGCAATGTGCACACAGAATAGCAGCCCTTATTTAGTGTAAATTTGTAATCTCCTGTGATGGCAGAATGCACACAGAATGTATTTCATATTATAGTGTTAATTATCTGTAAGTGCTATAGTGAGCCTATATGTACAGTCAATATTATTGTGATCTATGCTACTTTAGGTTGTTGTTGGTCCATCGAGAACCCACATTGGGATATTTTGTTATGTGCTTCAGCGGAAAGGTTAGGGAAGGAAGGAAAAGCAAGATGGTTAAAGATGGCAGTTAAAGAGGGGAAGGGGACGTGAAATATGGGTAACAAGAGTGTGGAAGCAGGAGATGGGGGTGACATGAATTGGGAAAGAGAGTGGGCAGACAGTGACAATGATGTGGAATGAGGAAAAGGGGCAGATAAAGTGACAAGGATGGGGAATATGCAGAGGAGTGACAAGGATGAGGAAAGGGGAAGGGAGAGGAAGACGAATGACAAGCATGCAATGGACTGAGTTCCCGTCCACCTGCGTCATTGAAATCTAGGGTAATAGCACTGGCTCTATGGAGTTGATGAACTGACGAAGTTCCTTCTCAATTTTGACACAATCCATGTCAGGCTTGGTAAAATTGGAGTCCAAATGTCGTGCCTATGTTGGAAATAATTCAGCTTCAATGTCGTGACCACAACTGTTTAGTGTCGGGGTTGAAATTGCTTGTTGGACCGAACATTTTTAATGTTGGCTTCAAATTTTCATATGTCGGGGCTTAAAAATCAGTGTCGGTTTCAATTTCGTTTCAAAATCAGCCCCAAAATGCATGTCAGTGAAATATTGTTCACGGGAGCCCAGGAATACACTAACAGACCAGAAAGAAATTCACAGCAATGACGGGTTTTGTATACCAAGTACTTTGTATAATCAAGAGGAATGAACCCAATGGAAGAACTATTGGAAATCGTAATACGTTACTGTGTTACCTAGACACGTTTGAGCTAGTTTTTGTTTACCCATAGAACACATCGGATATCTTTTGTTGCATTGTTAACAGATCAACTGCAGTCATCGAATTCCCACTTGTGCTTCGTGCCAATGGCCATGACTATCTGAATTATCAGTTTTTTTTCAGATGCATACAGAATCTTCAATCTAGGTTAACATTTTTAAGAATGGTGTAGGCTGATAAGGCCTTCGGTACTAATCCTGTCACAGTATGTCATTGACAACTCTGTATCAATTGCTGAACTGAACGTTAAGTTAAACGTTTACATATAATTAATTGATATTACATAATTTCCTTACCATGGAATGTACTATGACCTTAAATTATTACAACTGAAAAAAAGAATTCACGTTTGTGTCAAAGATGATAGCTGTTTGAAAATGGCGCTCACGTCATGTTGGATGATTGTTCACGTGGCCAGGAATTCATGAGGTAATGCAAAACAAAACATTCGGAGCGTATCGTGAATCAGCACGAAATAAGACATGGGAGATGTTGAGGTTAAAGTAGAACTTTGATTGCATTACAAGAGACAAACAAAACCCAGCCAGTTTATATATAACCTTTTCCAAAGGTTATAAATTGAGCTTCTTAGCCATCTTTACGAAGGGAAAACATGCTTTATATTTTGAAGGGATAGCAGAATGGTTGCTGGTTAAACGATAAAAAATAAAAAGGTCCTGTAGAGGGAAATGACGCTTCACAAAACTGGGAATTGTAAAAAATCCTCTCCTCAGCTGAGGAAGGCAAAGAGTAATATTGACTCTACTTCGAGGGAAATTTAATATTACTGCACATTACGTAAAAGTTCTCAATGAAAAAGATAAACTTACTTTCGTGAAATCCGTAAAACGCCGATCACAACCAAGCATCCAAGAGCAAACGAAAGAGCGAGAAAAACTGTCGATAAAGAGAAAGTGATTTAAAGTACTAAGGACACCGAGCTAATTTGCCCCATATTCTGTACATTTTTGAGTGTGTGATAATCTCACTCAAAATCTGTTGACATTTTTTGAAAGCTCTTTTCGTTTCAAAGATATACACATTTTGAAGGTTTGAGAAATATGGGAAACAAGCAAACTATGACGTTGAGTGTTTGCGCTCATCAAAATTTCTTATTTCAGCCATTACTAAGTGGATCCCTAATTATTAGCCCACATATATCGTTTGAATAATGTGATATTCCCTTTTTCAAAGTTTTGTTGTGAAAAAAAAAGGATAGCTTAACAGAAAATTAGGCATTCATTTACAATAATTCATCAATGTGCATAATTAGCTAATGTTTATTCATAAATAAAACTAGAATTAAGAAGACACTTGTAAAATGGTCAACTTTGATGGATTCTGATGGAAGTTGCAGCTATTTTGATGATTTTTAATGCCTATTAGAATGATAAGGACAATGTTTTTGTAAGTGTCCGCAGATCTTTTAACTATATCGTAAATGATGGTCACGAACAGGGACAACATTTATAAGTCTAATGATATACATGTGAGTTGTGCAGTATAAAAACCTACTGAAATGTTGTTTATGTAAATCGATATTGTAAACTGAATGTTAAATTATAAATATAAAATATAAAGAAAACGATTGAGCTATTAGAGTTTATAAGTTTTGGAACTAAATCAATTCAACGAATTGAATACTCAAGCCTCTAAAAAGTCTTTATTAAACTGGAAACAAAACGATCACCTTCGGAGTACAGCGAAACTATCGTTGACAGTACTGTTATGGATGTAGACATATCTGAATAAATAACAATAAGAATAGTTAAAAGTAAAAGCTGACAAAAACTGATGTAATATTCGGAACGGCATGACGTAAACAAAAAAATGCCAATGGATTTTGCACTTTCCGTGGTGCGTCTAATATATATAAATAAATAAATAAATATATATATATATATATATATATATATATATATATATATATATATATATATATATATATATATATATATATATATACCATCACCACCACAATCACCACCATCATCATCGTCACCATCACAATCAAAATCATAATCATAATCATAATGTATAGCCTTGAAAAAGCAAGCACATTTGTTTGTTTCAATGTGAAGTGCGCTGTGCCTTATAACCGTTAAGTTTTTCTCAAGAACGATGCGTTATGAAAAACAGCAAAATGCAGCATGAGTGTTCAAATTTAATCAATGAATTGAATACTCAGTCCCCTAGAAGCTCTTGATTAAAGCGATCACCTGTCGTTGGAGGTACTGTTGTAGATGCATTAATTTCTGTATAAAAAATATCAATACAAATGTTTAAGTTGGTTTAAGCGTGAAGTGAAATGTGCCTCATGGGATAACAAATCAGAGTAAACTTTTTACATAAAACTGTACATTATCTTTGTGCCACATAGTAATTAGTTAAGGAGAGCGTTGTCGATTTACACATAAACTACTATATGTTGCATATGATACTTGCAGACATAATCAAAGTAGAAATATATGTATAAGATGTAAACAATTATGTCGTCTATCAACTAGAAAAAAAGTTGCATTTACTTCACAGCATGTTTCTATGTAACGACCATCAATGTTTGATGTTAATGCTTTTACTTTGCACAATGATTGGCTGTTATTGTTCATCTTGTTCGAAGTTATACATTATATATCGAATAAAGATACACTGTTCAATACACTACGATGCAATGATTTTTTCGTAGATAATTTCCTTATTAAGATCACTAAAACGTAAATCAGATCATTATGTCAAAGCATGTATTTGTATTAACTAACAAAATATTACCAGAATCTTTCCGTGTGCGGTTAACAAAGTCCCAAATAGCGATGTACCCAGATCCTCCACACGTGGGTCCTCCTTGACAAGGTAATTCATTACATTCGTCATCACTTCTGTGTTGAGTATTCAATATGACGGAACGACAATAACATTTACTGCCTTGTGTCACGCCGAAAAACTTATACGTATGACATATCTCGCTACAAATAGTTGGAGTCAAGTACTCTACTTTACCGCCAAAGTCTATTCTTTCATTTGGAGTATAGCGGTAGCATCCGACGTATGACGTGTCTTTGAAAATAAAAGTAAAGACAAGCAAAGCGTTAAACGAGAATGAATATCGGAAATCTCGTATTGTTTTAAGTTAATATCGATACATTTCTTAACCTTCACCCGATGCTTCGTTCAGTATAAGAGAAATTAAGCGCAATAATGTAATGTTCATTTTTTTTGTCGTAAGAACTTGATATACAACTTACAGTTGTAAATGGCTATCACTTGATTCCCTCCACATTTAGGTGATCCTGCACACGGGTTTTTGCATTGGTCTTCTGCTCGATCATTGTTCTTGAATATCTCCGTCAGGTTACCACAGTAACACCGGTATCCATACTGTAAGCCGTATTTGTCATATGCACCATTACCACAGAAATCAGAACACATAGAGACAGTCATGTTGTTTCTTCCCACTTTCTCTATCATTCCAGAAAGTTCTGTTTTTTTTACATCAAAGCAACCGAGATATGTCCCTTCTGCTACAGATCGAAATGAACTTTGTTAGTATTGATTCCATGTTGAAAAGAAAACTTAAAAGAAAGACACATGGTGTATAAGCTGCTTAATTTCTCCTCCACCTCAACACAAACATTCAACTTACATAGTTCTGGTTTCCTAAGAACTCACAGTGGTTGTAACCAATGCGGTCAGTATCCAAGCATAAACATACCTCTTAAACCCCTTATTCACTTAAATATGAAACGATATGGTAGTGCGCGCCGTCAATCTCGTGTTTCCTTGATATTTACACATAGATACATCTTTCAAAGTCTTTTTTTTTACAGTATAGATAAGTTCAAATGGTAAAAAGGGTAAACTATCATATATGGCAGAACATTTTTAGACGACGTTAAAGACGTTAGACTTATCGTAAGTGGTAGAGCTTATAGGCGTCAACAGATTGCCTATAAATAGCCTACACCAAGTAATGTAACATAGTTTGGACTTAGATTGAATCAGAAGTTACCGGTTAGTATCTTTGGCGCTATATATATGGACAGATAACTATTACTGTCTAACACAACCTCTTGATACTCATTTTATTGTTAAATAAGCTGTCCCGTACATAGCCCTTAAAGACAGACCATGTAATATGTATATGAAAGCATACCTAGTTTGTTACTATAGTCCAATATTACCGCTAAAAGAACGATGGAATTAGACATGAGGTTTGCAAATGAAGCAATACAACATATTAAATATGTAGGACATAGTTACCGTTGCATTGGATTGAACGATTAATAACTCTATAATTTCGATCACTCATGTTATTGCAGCCACAAATGGACTTATCTATAAGAATGAGGTTGACATGTGTGAATATTACATAAAACAATCATCTGTAATTACTAATGCCAGTGTTACAAATATGCAACTGTTACCCAACAGTGATAATATAAGAACGATACATACAAAAAATGAATTTTTCTGGAATCCTTATCTTGTCTATCGTAAAAACAACAAAAGCCTATCTTGATCGCAACACACTGCTAGACAGACTCTGCCTTGCCTTGTTGTTTGCTTGTATCGTAAATACTTATATTAATATTGTGAGTGTTATCAAAGGATCGTACTTCGAATGCAATTTACACTATCAGACACTAAGTAACCATCATTCCACTTTGTAATCATAAAGAACACTTCCTCAGTGACGTTCGCAGGTTACGTAGTGAACTCTTTTGTTACATATAGAATCAGCACAGTTTACATTTTTACCAATTCAGTTCTATTATTAAAGAAATGAAAATTTTAGTCTCACCTGATGAAAAGAGGAGAGATCCATACAGAACCGTCGCTGCAGAGATGAAATTGAAGAGTAGCATTGTAGAGTATGTTCTCTTACACACTCGGCAACTTTTTACACCCTCACAGCTAAGCGATAATATGTCAGCTTAACAACGTGACACATGCAACGATTTCCAACCGAACTTACATGTAAGATCTATATAAACCGACAGTGAAAGTGATAATTCAACCTCCGTAATGTGTGTGTAGGGAGAACTTACGCTCGTCAGTTCGCGCAATTTTTACTTTCGTTCGTTAGCCAGATAAGACATAATTAACATGTGTTTATTAGGCTTTATGACGCGAGTAAGAAATTGTACGTTTTATCGAAAAGAGAAGACCTTTTATTTCCTCCCGGCTGTTTAGTGTTAAATATGTAAGCGAGAACATGGAATTAAATTGATCTTTTGATTATGAGTTTCATGTGTGTATATCTTCCTCTCTAGACAAATCAATTGAACTCATCTTATGGATGATTATTTAACATATATGGAAAGTGACGTGACTAACCAGCAGGCTCCTGCATCCAACTGTATAGTAATCAATACCTTGGTTATCTACTCAGGCACCAACAGTACACTAAAACTATACTATTCCTCTTGGAAAAAAAATCGGATACAACTGAACACTATTGGTATTAACTTTTGGATGCGCTAGATCGAAAACAACCTCTTAATTAACACATCAGTTACACCTATAAACCTATCGATAACAAAACCGTTTTAATTTTAATGTAATTCATTTTGGATTTTTCACTAGTCATGAAAATTAAAATATTGATCAAATACATATTGCCTATCATATCTTAGTTGAAAGGCAATATTTTATATAATACACCATATCACTGTAAGAACCTTCCCTTTAAAAAAATAAAACCAAGTGGCACATAACTTAACGCGCCTGGTACTTTAAGCCCTTCAGCTTACGCTATTTAGTTCTAGCACCCTCACTTTAACGAATGCGAAAAGATCTTACTTGATTGATATGCACTTTAGCAACTAGCCACGCCCACTATACTAGCATGAACAATCTCACATGACCTTAGGATAATATACATTGGTTATTCAACTCAGAATCAGTTATAACAACAAAAATTTAAAGTTTACCCATTTGACGTTTAAAATTGTTCTATTCTAGGGTAGGGCTCTGAACTGAACTGAACTGTCTGTTCTTTGTCTGAGCTATAGTTCCAGTGATCTAAACGTTTAGTCGACAGCATGGGAGGGATCGGTTAAGTTTGATTGTTCAGGAGGCGTAAATATTTCCAACATTATTTTGCTTTAATATTGATTGGTAATCAAAAGGAAGGTATCGGGTTTCGGGATATCTGGAAAAAACGATTTAGAATTACCGAAACGGAACGTAAAATTCTTCACCAGCTATGGAGTGCAATATACTTTTACATTAGAAAACATTATGACAAGATTGCAGGCAGAATTCAGCGAGGTATTTGAGCTTCCCATAGTTATATTCTTAATTTCATTCCGTATGCCTCTATAAAAGATAATATAACCTGTATTAAACACAATTAAGTTTCGGACTTCACAGGCATGCCGAAACGAAGATTTGCAACGTATCTTTAACGTTATCCTGAAATTAATTAATTAGAGCCATTGAGGTTTCGGTCATTGCTAATCGAAATTATGTACAGGTTCTTGAAACCCAATTAAGTTTACAACCATATGCAATTCAAAACGGATTTTAAATGGTGAGAAAATGGTTGGAAAATTTTTAAACGTATAAAATTCATAATTGGTAAAAATATTCTTGGTTTGGGCATTTCGGCTGAGCTAGACTCACAGGAAACATTTCAATAGTTGCTTTGCTTTTGACCTTTCACACTACTACAGAAGGTACAAAGTAACTGTATTACCTTACTAAATAACTTAAACAGTCGGGTGTTATGATGTAATTTCAGTAATCGCTTAATAAAAAAATGACGTATCTATCTCCCCTTTTGTAATAATGTTGTTACCCTCCTGAATGGTTTTTGAAAATGCATTAAAGGGGACCACCAACATCATGAACTTACACTTCTTCGTAATTTCAATAATTTCCAAGCATTTCTGTTTGATACACAAGGAAATTGATTACTATCCATACTATAAATCATTCGCGATACTAGTCAAATGTGACCTAGTATCGGCGATGGAATTATCTAAAGGAGCCTGATTCGATAACGAATCATCCTTGTATGTTATCATCCTGTGTTATTATTTGACTTTTTAGGCCTATCCATTTCAGGATTTTTCTTCCGTGAAATCTTGAAAGAAAAAGGTAAAGCCAGCAATTAAATACATATTTAAAGCTGTGTTCATTTTCAAATACAATAAACATTTGTTTTTAAAAATTCGAACAATTAAATTAAATTAAACCATGAAAATGCAACAAAAACCTGAATATGCATATGTTCTCGTTCAGCATATCAAAATGAATTAGCTCATAAACTTATCAACCATTAACGTTCATATCACGACTTTCTATAGCACAGGAATTATTGAAGTCACACGTACTCTAGGTATATGCATTAACGGCCCGATCGAACTCCTTGTTGTTTAAGCTACTTAAAACATACAAACTTACATTAGTAAGGTATACATACGTTAGCGCCAGCTTGCAGACACAATAGCGTGACAAGACAATAGCAAACGGTTATAAAGAGGTTATAATTGCTTGATTTGTCTGGCAAATATCAAAGTGACTTAGTTTTGAGAAGTGGCAATTCTCTAAGTTAAAACATTATGATTTCTCTTCCACAGTTGCATCATTCAGTAAAGAAGTTTGCAGATTCAATCCTGCCATTAAATTAGACAGGTGTATAGAACGCTATTGTTGTCCTAGTTTCATAATAAATACAAACTTACATGCTTAGGACACACTTCACACCAATCACCGTCAGACATCCAAGCATGAAAGATGGAGTAATCGAAACGGTCCAAACAAAGACAGGAATATTTTTGATGTGGAAATCAAAAATAAAGGAAAAGTTTGAAGAACAACTGGCTAGTGACTTTTATTTGATCTGTTAGGGGAAGAGGGAGGGGGGGGGGGTGGGTGCAAAGCCCAAAGTTAGCTGAAAACGCTCGTTTCTGCATTCAGTACCACGAATGCACTACGTGAATGCCTTCCAACAAATTAGTACTTATAATTATATTTTTATTACTTTTTGAAGAAAAGGATATGTTTTAAGTACAATTTATTCAAATTCCAAAGTGAAAAAGGGGCAAGTGTTTATGAAAATTGTTGAGGTTTATCACAAACTAGTGGCCAATGGGGAAGCGGGGGGGGGGGGGAGGAGTGTGTCCCTGGAATGATTAATGCATAAAGGTGCTGTGTAAATGATGTGGTAAGGTTACGGAATGAGATAAAGAAGGGAATGAGATTTCAGAAAAAAAATCAGGTTAACATATAAAGGAAACATGAAAGAATGAGAGGAAAGGGAAGGTTTGGTTAAGCCGTTTGAATATGCTATGGAGCGCAAAGTGGGATGGGGTGATAGTGAAGGAACATCTGGTTTTATAGAAACGCCTATATGGAGAGGGTAAGGAATGCGATCAGAGGGAAGGATTGAACAGTTGTGTAAATACTATGTTAGGACTTTGGATTAATCAGAAGGGAAGATTAAAATTATATCTTACCCACATAGGCCTCCTTCGACGCTGAGAATCTGTCAGATGGCACAAAATTACAATTTAATTACAATTTTGGATTAAAAAGAAGGGAAGTCAAATAAATATCTTCTCCACATAGGCCTCCTTCAACGCTGCGAATCTGTCAGATGGCACAAAAGAGTTCCTGCTTTGAAACAAATGACAAATTAATGATGACATTGTCACTGCAATCTTGATGTTTACTTGTAACTTCCTCGTCATTATCATGTTCGTCATATAGCGATGAACATATGATTTAAGAGCATACACATTGACAAATAATCGAATCTAAGGGATGTTATGCCTAGTAGTGAGTTATATTGGTTAGTTCATTGCAAGTAGACTTCAAGCTTCATTTGTTGATGACTCAAATAACCATTAATAGCGGGTGCATCACTTTGTATTATCATTGAATTTGATCTTTACTTTTGAAAATATAGTTTTAGTTTCCCTTTTTGTTACTAGGTTGAGAACGATCAACTCTTATATTTAGTTAAGCATCCGGCAACACAAGAAAGAGCAGCAAATTAATAGTGCCTAAATATTAATAATGTATATGATACTGCTACTGAAACTTAATTGAACTTTAGTAGTACATCAAGGCCGAACAGATTACCTTTGAAACGTTGATTCAATTGTAGTCCCTCAAATTCTAGGACAGACAGAACAAAACAGATAACGTACATCAGTGGCGTTCACATGATTTCAAAGGTTCGGGGGGGGGGGGAGTTCAGTTTGCCCTTCTGATAAGGTTAAAGACCTGAACCTTTCTGGAAGGATAAGAGGCGAAAGGAAGATTTTGTAATAGAGGGGATGATGTACTAGGGTCAGTGGATCTGTCTCTTTAGTATTTTTTTGTTGGGGGGGGGGGGGGATCCTCTCTCAGATAAAGTAAGACGTCAAATGTGCATCCTGTAGCATAGAATAAATTAGAAATCTATAAGTATCCATAAACGATAGTTTTTGATAATAAATACAGCTGGAAAAGGGGGGTGGTTGTGGCAAGGGTTACAGCAGTAAAGCGGTCCAATTCTTCCCCGGCTTAATGTAAACCAATTTCCCGACTGAACCACCCCTCCCAAGAATAAAGACAGGATTTACGCTATTGACTAACATCTATGAACGGGTCCAAAAACTATCTATATATTTGTGTTCTTAAATAGGCTATGGGATGCACGATATTGAATGACATAGCAATGGGGCTCTCCAGAATTTCAACTGAGGTCGTAGAAGTGCCGTAGATCTCTAGATAAGGCCCTGGGTCCCAAAACAGTTCTTTTAAGGGACTCCAGGTACTATCAGAGTTGCATTTGATATGTTTACAGATCTCTGAATCGAAGTAACACGTTCGGTTGAAAGCACTTACAAGCATTAGAACACACTGGATGAAGTTGCATACAGACGTGCCAGGTGATTGACTATTTAAATGTTTCAGTTGTGCTGTTTAGACTAAAACATTTCTTTTTTAGAAAAAAAAACCGAATTAAGTTGGTTGACTGGAAACTTCAAATATATGTATCAAAATATCTTATCTTTATTTACTTTGAACAAAACTTTCCAAGTAATCACCTGCCTGTACAATAATAATCTGCAGTCGCGGAACTATACATGACCAATATGACAGCGCCTCTGTTAGTTTTGGCTCGGCTGGAGAACACCATCGACAACATATGCCACAATAGTGTTTCCTGGAAGGAGATTGAAGACTATAATATGATGCTATATGTTCCAAGTCTTAAAGATGTTTCCAACTAAATATTGATTAATGTTATACTATTTAAACTATGTGTTATGTTTGAAATTCCTTTACAAGATGATTGCCTCAAATATTTAAGACATATTAATCGGTAATATTACTCTCTCGTTTCACAAATTTTCATAACTCGGACAAAATAGTTGTTTAATTGAATGAAATCCATCGTTATTTTTCCTTGATCAATACGTAAAACTATCAAATAAACTAGGGACATCATGTTTCGCTATTTACATTTTGTCGCTTTTGTCCTAAGTGGCAGATTCTTCTGATACCGAGGTTTGCGTCCTACATTAGGTTGCACTACCATTTTCATGGTGAGAATAGTACGTTTATTTCTGAAGCACGAACCTTGTGAACAACATAAATGATTATGAAAATGAAACTATTCATAATTGAAATTGTTAATATAGTCCATTAAAAATAAAGCTTAGGGTCAAATGTCATCCCAATTCAAGGATAAACTACACACCATGTAGTTTTAGGAGTCAGAGAAAATAAGTTACAAACATGATTGGAAACCTTCTCTCAAGAAACTTGCAGACGTTATACGTTCTAATTTAAAGAGGAATAAAATACTTCGGATTCCATTCTATATTAGTTTACACATAAATACATTTTAATCACAGACTTCTATCTGAAGTTGAGGCAGTATAGTTCAGTATTTTAACACTTTCGTTAAATTAGAGACAGCTTAGATTGTGTCCAGGTTTGTAAAAGGATGTGAAATTGTCCTCTTTGTTTGTAATCATTGTGGAAAAACGAATGAAAGGAATAAAGGAAAGATCACATGTACAGAACTTTCTTTGCAGCTTCTTTCATATGACCTTTGACATTTGGTTTCTTTTAAACTGTATTAAATGTGCATTATTGGTGGAGGGATTCTTTTAAGATAAAGTAATCTTAAAAAATCTTAAATCTGTATATATGTTGTAAAAATGGAAAAAGAACAAAGGAAATGATGCCTCTGGTCGCTGGTTCGAATCCCCTTCTAGATATAAATATCTTTTCCATTGTCTGAAGTTTCGCAGTCAGGTTCACATCATTCATTGTACCTATATGTTGAAACAATGTTATGTTAAAAGCAGTGTTTTCCTAACAGGACCACACAGTTGCATTTATGTATGTCGGGGATGATTCGTCATGACAGTACTGTTCAGAAAATATGTTTGTATTTACCGTACTCTTCTATTGATTCTTCTGTTACTACACTCTAAAAACAAAAGAGTGAACTTTTCACTCTTTTCACGGAGTGAAAAAAATTTAACTCCAAAGGAGCGGAAATTCACTCCATTAGACAACAGAAATCTTCGTATTTCAAAGCTAAAGTACTTAATATTCACTCTTTACAAAGGAGTGAACAAATGAGCCAATCAAATGCTAAGAACGCTCACTCTTACTTTGGAGTGAAGGATCAACCAATCAGTCAGTACGCGTTTCTTCGAATACAGAAATATTTGTAGTTACGCCATTTTTTTTACTCGTTTGCCTTCGCTCGTTCTTGTCGTTTTACATCTTAAAACATGTCAGTTTCGCAGTGGCTTGAAGAAAGCGGATTTGGACGTGGTGGTATTCAGTTGTTTGGAGGTAAGGTTAACTAGCAAATGTTGAAAGAACGTGAAATTATATAGAATTTAGAAGGTTGCCATGGCCGCAGGTCGTCGTTGCCTACAGTCGATTGGCTAGGCTCTTAAACGTTACGCTTAACAGTGTAGCGGAAACATTTAACATTAGGCTTGGTACCATACACATTAACACATTGGCTAGTTGTTTGGAGGCACAGGCACTCGTAACGTTATGTAGGTGTATAGTATATAAACACGCCTACATAACGTTACGAGTGCCTGTGTTCGGAGGTAAGGCCTATGCCTAAGGCTAATGTTAGGCCTATGAGTAATGGGCCAGAAGTTAATGCAGCTAAGGTCCAGGAATTGCGTTTTCTTAATGAACGTTTTCCTTTATGATTTTTTGTTATTTCACGTATCAAGATGTAACGTCACAAACTGAAACAGAGACAGCAGAATTACCAGGTTGTTTTTGGATACATTTATTCACAGTGGAAAATTCGGAATAAGGGGAAATTTCCTGAAAGAAAATTACAAAATAATAGAAGAAACAATCAACTTCGGACTACAAACAACTGCAATGTTCAATCATAACTATCATGAATAGCAATAGCTAATAATATATATGTATGTCCCTCTTTACAAAGTTCACTAGGACTAGGCCTATATCAATTTAACCTCAATATACGAGAAAAAAAATACTACATGGCATTAAGGTTAAATAGCATTTACAGTACAAACAGCAATGAGTAATACTGTAGAAAACCAGTCAGAGCCTTAAAGGAATACCAATATTAAACAACATTGCCTTTTACCAGTTAATACAAAAAAGTTGAACCGCTTTCACTATTTAATTCACAAGGGAATGCAAATATGGACAGAAAATACAATTAAACTTGAACTGTGTTGGATTATCCGAATGATTGATTACAATTCAGGTATGTTAATGGTCCTACGCAGCTGAGAAAGAAACTTATGCCAAAAGATTGCACGACCTTCTAACCCCTTAAAAGAAGGTATCCGAAGAGAGTTACAAATGCCTATACACAGTGTATGGACATAGCAAATGAAACACCCTCCAAAGCAAACACAAGATTCATCTACTTTAGATGGGTACTATCTGTGATGTTGAGTAACTTCTTCATTCATAGTACAGACAGCAATGAGTTATAATGTAGAAAACCAGTCAGGGTCTGAAAGGAATATCAATAATTAACAAAGTTGCCCTTTACCAGTTAATTATACAACAAAGATGTATCCCCTTTCACTATTTAATTCACAAGGGAATACAAAACTAATATGGACAGAAAATAGAATTAATCTATCAACTGTGTTGGAAAATCTGAATGATTGCGTACAACAGGGATGTTAATGGTCCTATGCAGCAGAGAGAGAAACTTATGCCAAAAGATTGATTGAGCTTCTAACCCCTAAAAGGGAATATCCTAAGAGCGTTATATATGACTACACACAGTGTATTGTTCTGTTAGTGCAGTACCAAAGGTAAGGACCATTTGTTGTGTTTGGTGTAAAGGTTATTACCCTTCCTGCTTCAACTGTTGGATAGTTTTTAATAGACAAAATTGATAGTGATGTAAAGACGTTATTTTGTCAACTAAAGTGTACCACAGAATTAAAAATTAAAAAAATCTGTCCATTATATCCATAACCACACATTTTTAACTGGGTAATAATGATTTGAAATAACTTTGTCGTTTCAGGTAGGCTGTGTGCACCAACGTTGGCCAATTTGTTAAGGAGAAGCCCCTGAAGTGTACCCAACCTTTTCTGCTGGGCCAAGGTCCAGACAGGAGGCCAACCCAATTCTTTTTCATTTTTGATTCAACAAGCTCACCAGTTTGGGACTCCATCACAGTTGCAATTGGCAGGATTTTTAAATTTCATTTGTTTTAATATTCATTTTGCCATTCCATTAACAACAATTTTACAATTATATTTTTGAAGGCTAATATTTAAGGTGCATAGTAAGACCAGATAAGGTAAGTCCAAAACTTAGGTCTCTGAATGTTTCTCTGGCAAATGTGTGAGCATTCATAGATTCAAAGATTAAAGGTATGTAGACAGGTAGCTATTACTTCAGTTGAAATATCATAACCCCCCCCCCAAAAAAAAGTATATATATATATATATATATATATATGTCACTTTCGGTGATCATGCACTGAAGAAGAGCTAGTTTTGCTCGAAAGCTCTGCAAAAACCAAACATTGGCTGTTTTACTTCCAATCACTTACCTAATTCAATTATTGTATCTCACTCGAGATCCAGCCTTTCTCTAAATGCAGCATAGTTGTTTAACAGTTTTTCCGTTATTCCTATATATATATATACATATACATATATATATATATATATATATATATATATATATATATATATATATACTTTTTTGGAGTGGGGGGGGGGGGTGGTTTATGATATTTCAACTGAAGTAATAGCACCCTGTCAGAGGGGTTATGACATTTTGCTATCAAATTTTGTCAGCTTAAAATTAAAGTGGATATTACTTGAAAAGTGCAGCTGCTATTTTGACTTTTTCAGAGACCATCTTACTCAGAATTTCATACACTTCTTTATGAATGGGAACTTTGACCTGTCTGTTTACCTTTAAATTCCCAATTTGGTTATTCTTTATTAACAAGTTTGATAGTTTTAAGAAGCATATGAAGGTATGTTTTATTCATTACGTACTGCTATGTTAGTAATTAAAAGGTTTAATTTAACCTTTAATGAATGATGCATTCTTTGTAAAGGAATTATTCAATGGCATATTATGAACTCAAAATTTAGACTACTTGACTAACTTTCTATTTGATATATTTTTCATTCATCTTTATTACTTTACATGGTACCAATTAGAGCGGGAGCCCAGAGGGTTTGGTTAGCTGGGAAGGTAACCAATTGCCTTGTACGTCACAATGTTCACAGTGCATTCCTGTATATGAAACCAGACGACTGGCAAACCGGCTGTGGTGGGTGTGGCTGGGAGAGCAATTTTAAAGTCACCTAATAGCTAACCTAGATCAGCTTTCATGGTAACCACATCAAAGTAAGTACAATGTGTCAGGTACAGTATGGCCCCAAGAGCAACAAATGGCCATCGCCAGTAATTATTGGTGGTGGGGTACCCCTGCCAGTCATCAATAATTGACCCCTCACAGCTGACCTAGGTCAGCTCACGAGGTAACCAATTGAAACCTACTGGAAAATGATGGTTAGGACTTCAGATACAAGGGATGGGCATTGCCAGTGATTTTTATTGGTGGGGTACCCCTGCCAGTACACCCCCAAAATGCCCCTCCTCTCATTGACCTAGGTCAGCTCATGAAGTAACCAGTTGAAAACTACTGGCAAATGATTGGCAGGACTCTATATGTAAGGGATGGGCATTTCCAGTAATTTATATTGGTGGGGTACCCCTGCCAGTAGACCCCCAAAATGCCCACCCCCTCATTGACCTAGGTCAGCTCATGAGCTAACCAGTTAAAAACTACTGGAAAATGATTGGCAGGACTATATATGTAAGGGATGGGCATTTCCAGTAATTTATATTAGTGGGGTACCCCTGCCAGTAGACCCCAAAAATGCCCATCCCCCTCATTGACCTAGGTGAGCTCATGATGTAACCAGTTGAAACCTACTGGAAAATGATAGGTATCACTTCATATGTAAGGGATGGGCATTTCCAGTAATTTATATTAGTTGGGTAACCCTGCCAGTAGACCCCCAAAATGCCTATCCCCCTCATTGACCTAGGTGAGCTCATGATGTAACCAGTTGAAACCTACTCGAAAATGATAGGTATGACTCCAGATTTAAGGAGAGTCATTTCCAGTAATTTCCACTGGTGGGGTACCCCTGTCCATTGTCCCAATTGTCAATTGTACTAAAAACAGTGAACAAATTAAAGTTTACCTCTAATAATAGGTCTACATATAAAGTTATTACACATACTGACATAGGGGAGGGTTATAAAAAGTCATAACTTCTTTCTTTCATGGCATGGAATTTTTTATTCACAGTGGTTATCGAGAGGTCAAAGTCAATGATCAGAGTTTATATATAGTCCTCTCAAAGAAACTAAGTTTCAGGTCATAGGTCGTAGATTATTGTTTTATGGTTTTTCACAAAAAATGTCCCCATGCTTAAAGAAATTGGAATGGCAACAAAAATCACAAACAGTGAATCATTCACCAGATTAATATATTTTTCCTTGACCCCTGGAAACAGGCTGGTGACACTGGCATGGACCACGTGTTTCAATCCGACAATCACCTTGGCATTAGTAAAGCTACGGTAACTTGAAGGGACCACTTCAGAACAGCTGAATGAAATGAACGTTGACTGTCAAGAACATACTTCCTGAATAACCACACAGGTTGTATTCAGTCATTTGAGGCCACCTATGAGTGGTTACACTGTATCTGGGGTGTTTCGGGGAGTCTTGGGGTGTGAGCTATAATATAATGTGAGACAGTGGTTGGAGATGTTGGGACAATGGACAGGGGTACCCCACCAGTGGAAATTACTCTCCTTAAATCTGGAGTACTACCTATCATTTTCCAGTAGTTTTCAATTGGTTACACCATAAGCTCACCTAGGTTAATAAGGGGGGGGGCGGACTCTGGCAGTGGTGGCCCACCAATATAAATTACTGGAAATGCCCATCCCTTACATATATAGTCCTGCCAATCATTTTCCAGTAGTTTTTAACTGGTTACTTCATGAGCTGACCTAGGTCAATGACAGGAGGGGCATTTTGGGGGTCTACTGGCAGGGGTACCCCACTAATATAAATTACTGGAAATGCCCATCCCTTACATATAGAGTCCTGCCAATCATTTTCCAGTAGGTTTCAACTGGTTACTTCATGAGCTGACCTAGGTCAATGAGGGGATGGGCATTTTGGGGGTCTACTGGCAGGGGTACCCCACCAATATAAATTACTGGAAATGCCCATCCCTTACCTATAGAGTCCTGCCAATCATTTTCCAGTAGTTTTCAACTGGTTACTTCATGAGCTGACCTAGGTCAATGAGGGGGAGGGCCATTTTGGGGGTCTACTGGCAGGGGTACCCCACCAATATAAATTACTGGAAATGCCCATTCCTTACACATAGAGTCCTGCCAATCATTTGCCAGTAGTTTTCAACTGGTTACTTCATGAGCTGACCTAGGTCAATGAGGGGGTGGGCATTTTGGGGGTCTACTGGCAGGGGTACCCCACCAATAAAAATCACTGGCAATGCCCATCCCTTGTATCTGAAATCCTAACCATCATTTTCCAGTTGGTTTCAACTGGTTACCTCATGAGCTGACCTAAGTCAGCCGTGAGGGGTCAATTATTGATGACTGGCAGGGGTACCCCCACCAGCAATAATTACTGGCGATGGCCATTTGTTGCTCTTGGGGCCATCCCTGACACATTGTACTTACTTTGATGTGGTTACCATGAAAGCTGATCTAGGTTCGCTATTAGGTGACTTTAAAATTGCTCTCCCAGCCACACCCACCACAGCCGGTTTGCCAGTCGTCTGGTTTCATATACAGGAATGCACTGTGAACATTTTGACGTACAAGGCAATTGGTTACCTTCCCAGCTAACCAAACCCTCTGGGCTCCCGCTCTAAATGCATCTGTTTAAAAATTGGACACTCTTAGACTGTTTTCAGACGCCACCATTATTTTGAACTTTGAAACTCTGTTATGAGTACCCTATAACATGAAATTCTTTTAGGTGGGTATTGTTTTCAAAAAGCAAATTGAATTGTTGTGATCCAATTCCCATAGTTAAAATATTTAGATATTTTTTTTTTATTTAAATATATTTACTAGTGCCTTAATATGAATTAATAATACGTGGTATGTACTGAGTTAATTTCCTTTCAAATGTTTGCATAAATTACTATTCTAAACCTAAAAGTGTTGCCACCCAGAGGGTTGACGGGTTTAGATGTACATAGGATGGAGCGTTTAATTACTATCTGTCAGGAGTTAACCATTTTGCTGTAAAATATCGGTTCACCAGTCATAAACAGTAGTATCCCAGTGTGATTGTTGTTCTTCATACATTTTTTCACAGATTTATAAAGACGCCAAAACGAGTTCGAAAATGATAAATGTTTGCATATTGCAAATTGAAATTGTAAGATTGAGTTATTTGCAAAAACATTTTTGAGGTATTGCCAGCACACTCTGGTACATGTTTCATAGACGTAACTAGAATTATTTTTTAATTATAAGAAAATCACATTTGTATGAGAGGAACATACAAGTGGGGTGAGTGAATCATTCATTGCATATTTTTGTGCCTTTGTATGTTTGTAATTTTGCTTCATTCTGTGTTTGTATATGAAACTTGGTATCATTTTCACTATTTAATATATATTTAGTACCATAAATTGTTGTCTTTGTCCTTTTTTATATTTGTTAACAGTGTCCAAATCTAGTAAATCGTCTTATCATCAGCGTAGTAGCCCATTCCATTGTCTTGATCTTTGGATGCATCCTTGTTTAGCAATATTTCTGTGAATAGATAGGGCCTTTCCATTGAGTCTCAAACTCATTCTATCAATCCCGTCCCTCAAAATCAGCTGTAAAATATCATTAACTCTCTAAAGAGTGAAATTCACTCTTTTAAAAGAGTGATTCTCACTCTTTCTAGACTGAAAAAGCCCACTCTTTCAGAGTGAAAAGCTCACTCTTTGAAGGAGTGAACATTCTCACTCTTTTGAAAGAGTGAATTTCACTCTTCATGGAGTGATCACTCACTACACTCTCAGAAAGAGTGAGAATTCACTCCAAACGAGTGAAAATTCACTCTTTTGTTTTTAGAGTGTACTGTTTCTGTTTTGTATTCCCAAATTACAATGTTCCTTGAGCCTCCACATTTTTCTGCTCCTTCACATGGTATTCCGTTACCATAGCAATCAACATGTTCCCTCGATGTGTTTGCTATATGAGAAATGCAGTAACATCTACTTCCTTGTGTCAGGCCATAAAATCGATAGCCACGACTTATATCGAAACAAATCTTTGGAATCAAGTTAAGGATTAATCCACCAAAGTAAATCGTATCATCTGGAAAATAGTTGAAACATCCAACGTAACTTGAAGCTGGAATAATAAATATTAGCCTACTGTGATGAGAAACTTGATATCAAACAGCAAATAACTGAGAAGTTAAATTTATGAACGACATCAAAGACTACCGATTTAAGTAATCTCATAAGATATATATTCATAGCCTAACGTCATACCGATGTCACTCATGATATGTTAGAAAGTCAAATATCTGTCACTTGAACTGATTTCTTCCAGCATGATACTGCCATCCTTCAGTGAAAATTACTTCTCTGAGCTCTTAAATTGTAAGTGACCAGTCTTCGATGAATGCGAATTTTTCAGGATAGACATTTAGAAAACGGTTTAAACAATTACCATGATACAATTGCGGCCTACAACCTACCATTGATATAGCTATCACTCCATTCCATAGGCAAATGGAGGCCCGTTACATGCGGTGTTACATTGTCCATCTAATCTCTGGTCAAATTTTCTCCGTTTGGTTACTACAGTAACGATGGCTTCCATACTGCAAGCCATACATATCAGATTCACCCATAACACAGATGCCAGAACATATATAATCTGTTGAGTTACTTCTGCGCGCTGTCGCGATCATCATAGAAGGTACTATATTGGCTGCAGGGAAACAACCAATGTATTCACCCACGGCTGAAAGAGTGCAAACAAACATATCATGCTTTCTTTGTGACTGAACATTAAACGAATAGCTCGGCGAAGCATGGTTTCAAAAAGATATTGCGAATAAGGCAACCGTAGTCAACGAAAACTATAATTAAAAACACATGGATGGTTTTGATAATTGGCTGGATAACGATGATTTCGGTTACTTACTCGGGAGTATATGTATGAACTGTATCCAGAACTTATCTTTCGTTTTTTTTTATAAAATCTTGGAACAAGTGCTCTTCTAAATACGCGTAGCCATAGTCATGCTTTTTCGTTTTGTTTTATGTAAAATGAATTGAAAATACTAGAGCAACTGTTTTTTAAATTTGCCCATACACATCAGCGTGTGGGTGAAGAGACGGTAACAAGAGATTCATAAGGTATGCCCTGCACCACGTGATCCCGCTCTTATTTTTGATTGTCTCCAATACTGTTAATGGATTAATTATAAATTTTTGAATTGAGTGTTCTCTAGAAATTACAGAACCAAGAGAGTTTGGATAATGCCATGTACTGGTGCTGTGGCCGAGTTGATAAAGGCGGTGGCATATGAAGCAATGAGGCTTAGCAATTGGGAAGTTCTGGGCTATATATATATATATATTTATATATATATATATATATATATATAAATATATATATATAAATATATATATATATATATATTGATATATATAGTTTATAATATACATAGCTATAATAATATACTTAGTTTATAAGATACATAGTTTGATATCCTGTGATTTTAAAGCTTTTGTAAAATGTATACGACAGATTCTTTCCAATAGAGGCAACCTCCATGTTCCTTTCACCAATTACAATGTTGACGTGGGGATCATTGCTTCTGATGTGACCAAGAAAGAGTCAAATCCACTTGTACCAGTATCAGTCCAACTTAGTTTAACTGTTTGACTTAGTTGATTCTACTAGCTTTCTACAGGATATAACAAAATCTCCAAAGCTTTATCTTAAAAGAAACAAGACAATGGATTTCTTTTTTTCTCGAATCGAATTCTCGTCATAGTCAGGTCACTTTTATATGAGGCGAATTTTTTATTTAAAGTTAAATCTTCAATGAAATCTTCAAAGTTATTATTTAACTTTGAAAGAAGGAAAGATCGTGTTAAAGGTTATCGTTGTATTTTATGAAATATAAAGACAGTAGTGAAGTCCTGCATGTCATAATTCATTCAGATAGATTGTCACCAAGATGTTCGAACAGCATCACTGTCATTACTGCATTCAAGGTCGTTCACTTCTAATCCTTGATATGGAAAACGTTGGATGTTCATATATAAGGGAGGCGTACCAAGTGGACCCTTTTCTAATATGGCAAACAATTAAGCAGTGAAAAATAAAGAAATTACAAATATATAATAAATTTAATTGAGTTTGGCAGCAATAAATTTTCTTACCAGATGAACAAAAGACGAATGTACGCAGAAGCATGGTTGCAGGGATGATTTGGCACAGAATCATGGCGTAAGATTTATTTTACTTTAGTCCGTGGTTTGCTGTACTCTCAGGTTGTTGCAGCAATACAAGGAAACAATTTAATTTCAGCTACGTTGACCATAAATAGCTTAATATAGTGTTCACATACATTATCGAACGTAATTTGAAAGTAATTACTTCAGAGTCACTCGCTTTCGCTTTCCAATTCCCCTTGATAACATGTGACCATAGCTCAGAAAGAATAGTTCTCGTCCAGGAACTTAGTTAATATCAAGCACTAAAACATATAAGAAATAGTAATATTGTCGAAAAGTCTTCTTCGTTTTTGTAAAGTCTAGACCAATTTATTTGATTTTATCGCCAAATCAAATTTTAGAGTCACTTGTCCGCTAGCAAGTCATGTCACAGGTACCAAAAATATGATTCGAGTCCAATGAGGGTAGCACGTGAATATGTGAGTTTTTAAGACGCTTTTACAACTGTCAATCGTAGAGGCACTCCTAATGTGGGTAATGGATCAAATCGGTTTCGTTGTCGTTGAGAAATATATCCAAAGACGCAATATAAACAATTATTTGAAAAATCTTGATTTTGAATATAAAAAAACTGTCCAAGGAGAAGCTGTAGATGGAGAAACGATGTTCTCTCACAGTGTATGCAGTTGATATCATCTTGAAAATATAGGCCATATTAACATTCCAAAGGAATACTGAAGTTTCCAGAAAATCCTTGACCAGTGACGTTGTCCCAAGTTTTTATATGAAGGGCTGCATTAGACAGTCGAAAAAAAACCCCAGATGAACAGATATCATACACAATAGAACACGATTCACCAAATTTAAAACAGGGATAATAAAAAACTGCAAAATCAAGAATTGACCGCAATCAGTTGAGATAAATTGCTACAAAGACGGTTTCCTTAACGTAAAACACGAACCTCAGCATTATTTTGGAATCTGCTAAAGACAGATGAATTCTTCTAATATGGTAAAATGTACGGCAGGATACTCTTTCAAGTGATATATGTAGCCTTCATCCACCGGACCTATAAACGGATTGACAATGAGAATCTGCAATATCTAGAATACATATAAGCATATATGCATTATTAGACACCCACTAGGCACCCATCTTTTTATAAAGAATAACTACCAGACATAATAATTTAGTATATATTAAAATGTAATCCACGGAGCCAAAGTGATTAGTTAATGAATTATTGCATTATCTTTGTGGCCAGTATTTATTGATGAGAGATAACCATATTGTGCACGTGTCCTTGGTATACACCTTTCCAGTAATTTACATCACGGTGTCAAGGCGCTGCAAGTGCAAAACTACATCCATGCAAAGAATATTATCAAGAACACCAATCTTCAAACTCTCCTAATATCGATATTAATGTTCATTCCTTGTAATAATCTCGAACTCATAGTGTTCAGTTGTGTATTCTACAGAAGGTAATTTGGAGACTATTATCGTATTGGCCATTGTACTTTCGTCATACTTTAGAGAGTAGATCTCATTCTGTGGAATATTACCTGTGGAAGTCGTGTTAACGTCGTTATCTTCAGCAAAATTGGTGTCGTCTTGAGAGCGGAATGACATCTCCATGTTTTCATTCATATCCAATTTTAACCGAATATACTGTCAGTTAGAGACTACATAATCAGTTACGATATTTATATCTGCTATCTTCATTGCCACGTAACGATACTTCCCGGTGATTATTTTCATCGCCTGGGTATGTCAGCTTGTCGCCAAGTAACCAGGAGTTTGTAGAACTAACGGCAAACGGAAGTTCATGTGGAATGTGGAACAATCTTACTTCACTTACTATAAGCAATGTTGTCCTTCACGACGTTTTTGTCGTTGCTATATAGTTCTTTGGATTCTTTACCAACTAAGTTACGGTTGGTACTTATTAAAAGGTGCTTCGTTCAACGTTTCCCAGACAATCATTCGGTTATTCTTCTTTCTTCAAGCTGCCCGACTGAAATTCTATCAAACAAATCTTTTCCATTGAAACTGAAACAAAAATCTCAGTTGGTGTTTTCAATATGGTATATAAGCCTGTTTAGCGAGGTCATTGTGGAACCGTCCACAACTTACGGAATCGAAGATGGTTTTGAGCCTAACCCATTTTGTATTCCATAAGCAATATGTTATTCTACGATTTCTCTGTCGTCATCTGATTCTTGGTATTCGAATGCAATTGAAGACGGATTCACGTTGGCGTTGTCGGCTAGATCGACGATAATTGGAATAGAGTAAATGTTACTCTCAATATCCTTGATTGTTTCTTTGTCATTTTGATCAAAGCTAGGTTTAGCTATAGCTTTGGTCATAGACAGCGTCTGTTTTACAACTTGCTTATTGTCACCTGCATCTTGTACCTCCAGCGTCCAGTGATGATTGGTAATTACCTGTGATACCATTTTCTTGCTTAACATTAAGCGTATCACCCTTTTGGCAACTGCTGTTATCTACACTGAGTAAGCTTGAGGATGGGCATATAGTCATAGATGTCCAAGCCTGAAGTTTTGTTTACCTCCCTTCGACTAATAATGGTATAGTCTTTTATTATGTCCACAGAATTCGTCATCATTTCGTCCGACGATTTGTTTATCAAAGGAGGATGTGGCAATGTCAATGATGACGGAAATGAAGAAACTAGGGAGGCTGAGAACAGTGGTGGGGGTGTAGCTGCAACCTGCCGGTGGGTGCAAGACTCCACTCCGGAAACAGCCAAATCCTTTTTCAGCTCAAGTTTCGTCAATGATTTTTGTTGATGTCTCCTCCTTACCTCCAATATGAGTTTTGCGTGATTGATATATTTTGAAAAGACATGATATTAACGGCCATTTCCTTTCTCTCAAATATCTACCATGAATAATACTACAAATATATTTGCAACAATTAAGAGGGTTTTGTCTATCATGCATTGTACCCGAGGGATGAAATATTGGAATGTAACCATTTCAACCAATGCCTTTAGCGATTGTGATGTTGCCTGGAAAAATCTGACTAATAGTTTGCGTTTACCCAATAGACACATCAGATATATATTGTTAGATGGCACAGGTCACGTGCAGTAATAGATTTCTCAATGTGCTTCGTGCCAATGCTCTAGCATTTTGAATTATTTTAAGTTCTGCAGATGCATAGAGAATCATCAGTGTCGATTATCACTTTAATTGACGATATAGGGCTGTCAATACTGTAATATTATAACGAGCCCACGACTTCGGCATGTAATGTTATGAAGGGACTCGCGAGAGATTCAATAAGATAGTTAAAACTTCTCGTGGGAAAACTGAATCCTCGGCCCAGATAAATATTTAAAGGTCCTGTACGGTCTCTCGATGGAGTGTTCCAGGAACATCAAAGAGGGCAGTATTACTATTTCATAACAATACTAATACTGTCACAGTATGTCTTTAACTACTCTATGAGACTGATAAACAACGGAGGAAGTATCAATTACTTGTTTGTTAGACAACTGGTTAGATTCAAAGTTGTAAGGCGTTTCGTCATGTTCATTACAATAGATGATAGGTCACCATAGCTATAAATACATGAGATAATGCAAACCAAAGCTTCTGAATCAGCACGAAAATAAGACATATGAGGTTGAATGGAGGTTGAATTTTAATTTGATGCCTTATGCCTTATAATAACATATAATTTAAAGCTACACATCTTTGATAACATTATCGACCTCATGGTATTGCTGAAAGTCACTAGGATTCTGAATCACGCAATGTTTCTTTCTTTCAAATAAAAACCTAGACGAAAGAAAATTCCAAACGAATATATGCCAATCTAGTTCGACAAAGGCCAATAACATGATTTCTTGTAGAAGTTTACCACCGTTCTCTTTTTTTTTGTGGGAGGAAGAAAACAAAGTATGTGTGATTGTATACCAACATGACCCAGCAGTTCCCGACCCACAACAGACTTAGTGGCATTTAATATACCACTGTGTGTTGCCATAAATGGCCACAGACAATAACCAGTTTATATAGAACGTGTTTCAAAGATTATAAACTAATGTTTCCATCTTACCATCATTTACGCAGGGAAAATATGTTTTATATTTGATAGGATAGATTGTATATTTGAAGGGATATGGTAATAGTTTCCATGGTTCTTGGCCATAAAATATATATATAAAAAAAGATATGTGAGCACCCCTAAGCTCCTATAGTTGACGAAAAGCTTCAACATTAATTCAAACGTCCCAATCAGAAGAGATTACATATGTGAAAGCCGTGAAACTCCCATAACAACCAAGCATCCAAGAGCGAAGGAAAGGACGAGAAAAACTGTGGACATTACAGCTTTGTCGGCTATAGTAACAAAGAACGTGTAAGTCATGTATATTATATAGAATGTTCACGAGCAGGGAAAAAGTTTATAAATCTAATGACTCCATATGAGATATACAATGTACATTTACAAGCCTACTAAAACAATTATGGAAAACTGACTTAGGCAAATTTAAACAAATAAAGCTGCAACAGGAAAGAAACGTAAGCTAGAACGAGGTTTCGAATCCGTAATTTCATGATTAAAAACCCTTTGTTCTATTACGACTTAACTATAATATAAACTTACATTTTGTGGAAATAGCTTGAACGTACAGGCTGCATAACTTTTCAAAACTTAACAAATTAATTGATTACTCAGGCTTCTAGAAACATCTTAAATAAAAATTTGGGAAAAAGGATCACCTTCGAAACGCAACGAAACTGTCCTTAGAGGTACTGTTGTGGAAGCATATATTTCTGAATAAACAACAATAAAAATATTTACAAGTAACAGCTGATGAAGGACAGGGAACTGCTTTTTACTGTGGTATACATTATATAAAGATGTGGGAATGTATTGAGCAATTTTCAGTCCTAGAGTTTGCTATTTTTTTCAAATAATCAAAGTGCACATGAAAACGCATGCATTTAGCTATAGCACTGTACACAATGCACATAAATATTGAAGAACATACAACAAGATTTGCTGTTCATTATGAATCATACCACAATTTCAGTAAAGTATATCCGATCAAAACATGAACTAAAATGACCTAATGCAATGCTTGATTTGGCAAAATGTTCAGGCAACAACATTGTTCTTCTGCCAATATGAGAAAGAACATAACACAGATGGTAACTAAATTACAACAAAACATTCGTTAATTAATGTTTGGCGCCGACGGTGAACTTTATATTTTCCAGCGTTTAAGAAGTTTTAAGGAGTTAAATCGTTCATTGGCAGAGATTACCAATTTCCATCTCAACCAACGAACCGTCAATGCCGAATAAAAAGGAAGTGGATTTAATCCTCATAGGGGCGTGGCAAAACATATTAAAGAATGACATACAGCCTTGTATCACAATATGTGACAATTGTTTTGATACCGCTGAATGACTTTCTGCCTCATCAGATCTTGCCGAATGAAAAATCCATTACGCGTTCATACCGTCAACATACAATGTTTGTTGCGATAATAGATGGTCAATGTTGAGTTGTTCCATTATAATATATGCCTATTATACTACATAAAATCGTTACCATCGAGAGCGATTGGTAGTCTAGAAATATATTTGAAGTCAATTATTGTTATCCTTTTTCATTTAGAGCTGGTGTTTCATGTCGTATTAAAGCGTATGTTTATATACCTGCGTTCATATTTAACAAATTTTTTTTTAATGAAGTGAAGCAATTCTCACCGTTCCTTTGTAAATAATATAATAATATTGAGTATTGTAAAGGCATTGATGTTTGATACACTACATAACGTTTTAACTAAGTAGAGGGTCATAGATTGAGACATTGGATCAGCCCTTTACCGGTCAGTTACCTGACTTAAAAAAATATATAATGATAACTGAATAAATCAGTGTCTGCATCGGCAAAGTAAATGTGAATAATTTCCGCTGTGGAATATACTGTTCAACACTTCGTTCATAGAGATAAAAGGGTTCTTCAAGTTCAAAACTTTGCTGAATCAAGTTTGCAGGTTAATGCATGATACGTCACGATAACAACGTTTCGACCTTGCTTGCGTGTGCAATTGTAGTTTGGGTTGTTAGTGTGTGTATATAGCTATTAATGTGTCCTGTAACACATGCATAAAATGTAAACCACACACTCATGGCTAAGAGATCTATTTTACTACAAACGTTTGGCTGTTTTTTAAGTCTATAGTGATTTAGTCATGGAATTGAGCAAATCTTGGTTCCCAAACTGTTTCCAAAATGATGTAAGCAACTAAACAGAGAATGAACGAATGATTGTACATGATATTGAAATCATGTGTACGTCTCTGACTATAGACTATGAATTCAGTTATACGTCCACTTATAGGTTTCTTTGTAAAGAGCTCACATTAACAATATATCAAAGTAAGAAGAACTGGACGTCTGCCGAGATTCCTGTGGTGTATGTGATAATGGGGTGCTTAAAATTATCCCCCTCCAAAGAAAAATGGTGTGATGGATCTACCTACATATATTCCGCCCCACCCTCCCCAATCCAAAGGAACTACATCAAAGCATTGAATAACTCATCAAACTTTTACCCTAAGACTTTCCAACATAGTCACATGCATCATAAATGGTCATTTTACCTTTCTACCCGTGCCAGAAGCCCATAAACGTCCACACCCCCTTCAACATAAAACTGAACTAGACCAGCGTGACGTTAAACGCTATATTTACAGCTGGTTAATGTATGAACAATGGTCAGCAAACGTTTAGGCCAATGATCTTCCACGAGGACTAAACTATGCCAACCAAACAGACTCCTACCCTCAGAATCGATTCGCGAATGGGTGAAAGCTACCTTGGACCACGGACTTATACAAATTTGATCTCTGAAAACTGTAAATAGAATGTTCGACGTTTGGAGAAATCCCGTGACCTATAGTAGGAATGTTTCGAGACCCATGCATAGTTTGTGGGTTGTCTTCCTTGACAGTCAGACCTATATCCATATACCGAGGAAATGCAGAGTTTCCCTACCTGTCATTTGAGTAGCATATCCCTGCATGTACCAGAATTATTTGTGTATACAATGGGGGAGGGAAAGGTCCAGGGCAGTGATTGGCAATAAGGAATTAGGAACGTCTGAAAGGGGTACCCAACCACACTAAATTTCTGGCGACGATCACCAATACTCCTTGATGGTAAGCTGAACAGTTTGCAATACGTTACATTCAGTTATTCACTGTGTTGATGTAGCTCAGTGGATGGAACCAAGGCAAATGGGGTGTTGCTAAATAATACTCCTAGCAGGCGTATACTCTAGCATAGAAAATGTCTGGCAATAGTCCTGTATGCTACATGGTGATATGCTGCATATTTATCAGTTTATGGGGTTATTCGTTGAGCTTCTCTGGTAATTTGGGGAGGGGGGATTGTGGCGGTTGACGTCTTACGGGTCTCTGGTATGTGTACCACACCACAGAAAATGTCTGATAGTGGTAATGAACCATACCCGTGGCTCTTCCATCCGGTAACTCGTTGAGTGAGCAGATCTCTGGCTCAGTTATAAGTGGCAGGGAGAAGTGATTTGCCATTTAGTAGCTTCTGCCACGGGTTACCCACAACAGAATGGGTATTTATGATACAGGGACTGTGCTGCAACATTTGCAGTTTCGTTCAGTTACCCGATGATATGATCTAGTTTTGTTTGTGTGTGTGGGGGGTGAGGAGTCGAATAACGCCTGGCATCACTGTTGAAAATACTTTGAGATGGTGTAATTTGAGTATATGGGGCTTTCAAATGCTATGTGATGATGTGTATAGCTTATTTTTTATCCTACCCATGATTGATCACACAAGGTAGCTGAGGACAGACAAAACAAAAAATCAATTTTTTTTTCTGCCATCTTTTATTCAAACTTTGAATTCAATGTACAATTTTGTTTTTCCATTTCCGTAAATAAACAATAGCTATTTCTGAACTAGCGACCATAATTGTGAAAAATAAAGTGATCGATTAACCAAGTATATTAAAGTAATACCAATTTGGAAATAAATAATAAACATTCCCACGCTAAGCAAGGTATAACTGAACCAGGACAAATAAATAGTGACTCCGAAAACCTAAACATCAAAAATAGAAGAACAACTAGAAAATGTTGCGTAAAGGTTATTGTATGAAATGGGAGAGCGAGTTTCGCACTAATGAAGATATTTCTCCACCTTTTAGTAAGAATTTAAACTTATTGAAGAATGCATTTGTATTTGGAATACCACTGTTCATTTTTTCCTGATAAATATAATACTTCAAATGAAAGATAAGGAAATTCATAGGGCGTTTTACTTGAAGACGATAACCAAAACATATATCTTGCTTAGAGAAAACAACTTGCCTATTTAAAATTTTCTGCTCAACATTTAAATTGAAGTTGAAGGTAACATTACACTGCCAAAATAAATGAACTAACGTTTCATCTCTTTCACCACAGAACGTACACCGTGGATTATCCTCCTTATTCATTAAAAAAAGTAAATAATTAGTACCGAAAATACAATGTATAAAGCGAAACTGAAAGTATAGAATCTTAGTATCTCTAAGTGACTGGAGAGAAATCTGAAAAATATCTCTCCACTGAAGCTCACCTATATTGAAGTGCAAATTCCAGACAAAATTTGCATATTCTGTATTAGTATACTTTGTGGATGAAAATAGTCTTTGATATCACACTTTGGTGACTACACAATAATATTGACACAATCCTAAGAAAGCATCTTAACCAATGTAATTCTTCTGAAGAGGTGGTGATTCTTTTCAAATGACATATGGGTATACTTGTGATTCCTTTGTTCAAATCCTCAGTCTGAATGAACTACAAGTGCACACCAACTTGTTTTATATTGTATTAACTACAGCCGATGACATTTACCTTACTTAATCCCTTTATCTGGACAATGATCTTTATATTGTTTGACTGCAGGTGACAGGAATTTCTTTTGTCTCATGTACACACATAGATACACAGTCATGAGCCTGGTGTTCATGATATCATTGCGATATATATTCGAGCTTTTACTGTGTGTAGGTAGTGTAACCAGTTGCAATGTTAAACCGTATTGGTCAAATACTGGTTTACCTCACTTTTACTGTCTTTTTAAGGATATAACCCAATCGAAGCGCCAATATGTAAGCAAGTGGAGTTTGGTTAACAGGTTCAAGATTGATACTATCGTTCCTCTGTGAAAAAAACCTTTTTCTTTGGTCTAGTTTGTGTTCAAGGCAATACCCGGAATGTGCTTCTTACGAGAATCATATAAATAAGTTGCATGTCGCTGTCAAGAAAATAGAAGATTATAATAGGAAGGTCAACTTTTTGAAGGACAATTTAATATTTTATATCACACACAACTACTGTGATCCATTTCCTAGAGTATAAAAGGAGGGTTAAGTCAGTCAAGATCAATCAACAATATCTCGAGTGTAAGACAATATGTTGAGAGATAAGGTCTTCAATCAACAGCGTGGATTTATTTTTTATCTTTATTTGATGATGGTTACATTATCTTAACAGAACATATCCCTATATCTATAATTGTCGGAATCGTTTGGCGAAAACCACATCCTCATAACATCTTGTATCGCAAAGAATTGATTTTTTTTTAATTTTCTGATATTTTGAAGGTGCATCTGGCAACAGCAGAACAGATGATGGCATTCAGCCGAAAATATCTTTACATTTTTTAAACAATTGTCCAATTTATAACCACAGAAGAAAATAATATTTCTTCAAAAAAGATACAATTTGATGAACTTCTAACTACAGAGAACTTGGACAGTCATTTTTTCTAAACGTAATAACCAGATCAAATGGTGTGAACATATGTATAGCTATTGCACACGTAATGGGGATCTTCAACGATTTTACCGAGGGTGCTGTCATATAAATCCTAACTGAGATGTAGATACGACTTTTGGGACATAATGCGCGTGATCTATACTGTTTACATATCACTACAAACTTTTTAAAGCTCTTCAATTATCCTTTCTTGTCTGTTTCCCTGGTTCTGAACACATGGGATGTAATGTGGTTCAGTCTGCAAAAAAAAAGAACGGACCAAAATATTCTGAGTGATTTTTAGAGACTGTAACTTGTGAAGTTTCGCGGCACTAGAATGGACCGATATGACAGAGCCCTCTTTTAATTTAGGGCGTGGCTGAAGATCCCAATTGGTAAGTGTATCTTAAATGACGACACACTCAAAGAAAGGTTCAGTATTTTCACTTTAGCCCTTATTGTGTAATGTCAGTTGTACTGAACGCATGGAATGTAATGCGGTTCAATCTGCAAATAAAGAACGTGTTGAAATACGTTCTACACACGTTACACGTCTTTCAGAACTCAAAAGTACAAGACTTCATGTACGGTTACCTAACGTAAATGGTATCGTCATAAAATTAACTTAATAACACGTTTTGTTATATCTCCCGTCACCGATTATACAATGATATCACTGTCATTTCCCTGCTTTTGTATCGAATATTTCCTTTCTTTGCTATGGATACAAACATAACATACAGAGCTGCATTTAAGAAAGACAACGGCTTAATAAACTGTTGAACCATTCAATAGAAACTACAACGGTCTTATAGGAATTGCAAAAATGTTATAATGTACCAATTTGGAAATCACATCTCAGAGTGCGACGACAAAAAAACAGGGATACTATTAGCAGTTGATTATCCCAAAACCCTCTTCACCCTCCCTTCCCCTATTTCGAAATGCGGATAATAGTACTTAAATTACTGCACTTTCGTTGTTGATAAGCTAATAATATCAATTTTATAAGAAAAGATTAAAACTTTTAACAAGCTAATCTTTTGGTAACTTATCAATTATATATTACAAAACTCACTGTGGTTCACCATACAGTGAATGTGAGGCTCGGATTGACATTGACAAGAGTAATGCAAAATTTAAGAAATAATTATCAGTGTGTGTCTTTCTGTGTAAAGGCGCATATAACGTTTGTTTTCAAAATTGTTCTTAGATGTAAGGCTGAGTAATAGCGACCTGGTAGGATGGAGGGTCGTCATTAACACTGCCACCGTTGACTGGAGCTGGTTGCATGGCCATATTAACTACACCTGTATATGGACTTGCTACGTTAGCCTGCCTTGGGTTAGTAATCTGTAAGAAAGGTAAAATTATTACATTATCCTTTCAAGGAAACACTCACTATTACACCCTCAAAACCCCCAGAAAAACAAGTGAACAAAACACAACAAAAAACAAGCAGGTACATCATGGAGTTACAGATCTCATCCAAATATTTGGGTGTCTGATCAAGTATGAGGTCATTACTATGACACACAAAGTTGGAGAAACATGAAGATTTGTAATGATCTCTTTTATGTATTACATTTTAATACACTTCAAACATTCATTCAAGCAAATCATTCCTAGCTGGTTTGTTACTTTCATATAATTTGACATGTGCACAATAGCAAAAGTATGATATAAGTTTTCCTCCAAGTTATAATTTGCATTAATTTTGCTAAGCATTAAAAAACAGATACCGGAATAAAACTGTGACTGAATACGGCCAGTTTTGATCCATTTGCCTCCATTGGCCATTGACCATCCAGTGACCTTTCGTGTTTACATTAATTAATGTTTTGGTTATTTTACATCTGACGTTTGGCCATGGACGTCATAAATCACACAAATATGACCTCTGATCACGTGATCCTTGTCATTAATGCGTTATAAATGCGCAGAGTCTGATACACCTCATGGTTTGAGGGCTTCAGCAACTTAGAATGCAATTGTTATGACCAAAATGGTTAATTGACATTTCACATATGACCTATACCTTATGAAATCATAAGTCACGTGACACACTACGTCCGACACAGAAGTAGGCTAAATACCCACAGCTTGAATTTTGTCGTGTTTACGGTTAAGGAATATTATACGAAACGCGTTCCGCATAAATTTGTCCTTCCACCTCCTTTGATCTTTGACCTTTAAATATTAATATATTATATTATTATAATATATACCAAAAAATATAAATGCATATAAACCCACAATTTGTGAGGTTCGGCTACATTCTAATTGAAGGGGTTCAAGACCCAGTATTGCTGACACGTGTATACTTGCAACGCACACTTTTCGAATATGCAACATGAATACCTCCTCACTGACTATTCCTTCTCTACCATGTGGTGTATACATACTGATGGAACGAAGAAAACTCTAAAGAACAGCATCAAATTCTAAACGGGAGAAACATCGTTCAAAATTTGAAATTCGCATAGTAGCTCATTCAAAGTTCAACAATCACGTTGGCCTACAGACTGATAGTTTGGCTTTCATGCTTAGTGTGATAAATCAAGCTTAGAATAGTGTTTCGACACAAAATGCCTCCTAATATGTATAAATTCCAGTTTCAAAGTTGTTGTAGTGGTTGATTCATATACAAGACTGTTCAAATCGGCAATGAGTCTCATTTAGCCTACAATATACGGTTAGAAGTGTATTACAGGCCTTACTTATTAATTCTAACACCACTCAGCCAATTAAAAATATGAACCACGGAGAAACTCGTCACGAGCTCCTTACGTCATCACCGAATGTTTTAAGCCGTACAGCTGCATCATCAAGACGGCATGTGGAATTACTTTTACATGTTTGATTGATCAGCGGATGAATAAACCTCTAGAATCTTTGTAATACGTCAGTTGTACACTGAGTGCACATATATGTTTTTTAAAGACCAAAACGACATGTATAGCATCAACTGTTCATAATTTAATTTGGAATACTGACATGGTAGGATGAACACAGCTCATGCGTTTTGGCCCAGAAAGGGTTGAAAATAGAACTTTTACTTTACTACGTAATTATTCTTGTAACGCAACTAGTCCGGCGATGAATATTTTTTTCCCAAACTGAACTGACACTGAAATTATTTCCTCGATTCTGATTGGCTCTCAGCGAGCACGTTATATACTTTAGTATTCAACATGGATCCCTCCATACTCTTTCGATATCAGTATGATCAACACGAACAAACTTAAGATATTCACATTAGCAACTTTCCAGAACTTTTGGTAGGTATATATGAACGAAAGTATATAGTGCTCTTAACACAATGAAGCAACTATTCCCAACTACTGCGCCCATTATAGGCAGTCCTCGATCGTTTGTTTACTCGCTTGACTCCGCTCTACACAACACATGTAATGTAGCCTATTGTACTGTGTGCATACAACACAATTAAACAGTGCATTTGTAATTGTATACATGTAGCCGATGTGCATATGTACGAGTTGTTTGTGTACATCTGGAGTTACTTGGAGTACATGTGGGGATACTTTTAGTTTTATAATCATAAATTCAAAATGTATTCAGTCAATGAATCATGATAGGCCTAGTCGAATGTGCAGTGGCCATGAATACGGCGAGTGAGTGTGTGCCAGCCAGTGAGTGTACACAAATAAGGCATTTGACGATATGTCTGTGTCTTTTGACTTGTTAACTAGTTGTGTATAGCCTTATAACCTATACGTACGGAAACCTATACGGAAACTCATTGGCTCGCTGAGAGCCAATCAGAATGATGAAATAATTTCAGCGTTAGTTCAGTTTGGGAAAAAATAATATTCGCAGGCCGGCGCACAAGCTCAATAAAACTGAAGCTAAAACACAATATAGCATACATGCAAATTTTAGTGAACCAAGCAAAAACAGCTCTCTTACAACAAACCATTACAGAAAAGTTGTCGAAGGGATGCTGCTTAAATTTCATTAATTTATAAATCAATCAACAAAGTTGTAGAAATGTGTTTTCCCAAACTGAACTGACACTGAAATTATTTCCTCGATTCTGATTGGCTCTCAGTGAGCACGTGATATACTTTAGTATTCAACATGGATCATTTGTGCATAAAGTGGTACACATTTTCGTCACAATCGATAAATGTTGCATGAAAATTGGCTTGACAACTACTGACAGGGAAAAGTAGTAAATGAATGACGTCACTACTTGTGTACTGACTCTGCACTATTGGACTCCGGCCCGAAGAACAAGTCGTGCGTATGGAAAGCAATTTTAACATTTAATCGGGAATTTTAGATATCTTGAATTGTTTATTATTTTAACTATCTGAAATTCTATTTCAGATATCTAAAATGAAATTCGAGATATCTTAAATTTAATTAGAGATATCTGAATTGATTTCGAGATATCTGCAATTGAAAGCCAGATATCTGAAATGCATATGCAGAAATTCCCTATTAAATGTTAAAATGGCACGTATGGAAAGCCATTTTAACATTTAATCGGTAATTTTCAGATATCTGAAATTGAATTCGAGATATCTGTAATTGAATTCGACAAATCTGAAATTCTATTTCAGATATCTAAAATTGAATTCGAGATATCTGTAATTGAATTCGATAAATCTGAAATTCTATTTCAGATATCTAAAATTGAATTCGAGATATCTGCAACTGTATTCGAGATATGTGCAATTCTATTTCAGATATCTGAAATTGAATTCGAGATATCTGTAATTGAATTCGAGATATGTGCAATTCTATTTCAGATATCTGAAATTAAATTCGAGATATCTGCAATTGAATTCCATATATCTGAAATGCATATGCAGAAATTCCCGATAAAATGTTAAAATGACACGTATGGAAAGCCATTTTAACATTTAATCGATAATTTTCAGATATCTGAAATTGAATTCGAGATATCTGTAATTCTATTTTAGATATCTGAAATAGAATTGCAGATATTTTGAATTCATTTTCAGATATCTCGAATTTAATTTGGGATATCTCGAATTCAATTACAGATATCTAAAATTTTCTGGTATTTCGAGGTATCTGAAATTGATTTTAAGATATCTGCAATTATTTGTAGATATCTTAAATAAATTGGAGATATCTGTAATTTATTTTGAGATATCTGAAATTATTTCGAGATATCTGAAATTCCTTATTAAATGTTAAAACGGCTTTCCATACGTGCGTATATGCTACGTACATTATGTGTATATTGTGTATACTCTTTTTGTGTATACACTGCTGAAACACGTGGGGTGGGTGGGTGGAGAAGAGGGTTGGTGGGGGTTGTTGGATTCTACTATATATGATTGAACCAGAGACAAGCGAAGATGAGGATTTGTCTGGTTTGGATAATGACGAAAGAGAAAGAACGCTCCTCGGAGGAACAGACTGGCAAGTCAGGGTCTAGGCAAAAAGTAGGCAGAAAGCTAGATAGAATAAGCGGAGAAACGAATCGTCAATAAGAGGCCGGTACTCAGTGTTAATCGGACTTTTCAAAGGATCCTCGGCCCTCATGATTGGTATTTTTGTTTGTGGCATAAACATGAATTTTAGTGCTGCAAGTTTAATTGAAATAGATTACATGTCACTTGGCAGCTGGGTTGGAAACTTACCACTTGATGTTGGGGTACTCCATTTCTAAAACACGTGGCACTAGCTCCGATTATGCAAGCCACGAATTGCAGTCCAAACGAACTGCAAATTATGATGTACAAGAGGAATCGATCAATACCCTAGTAAAATTGAGAAGCAAAAGGCAAATATAAAATACTAGGCATGTATCAACCTGGAAACGGTTGTAATATGTAATCAACAGTTTCATCACAAATCACACGGCGAACATCTTTTGTTATTAATTAACCTTTGACCATACAAACATCAGTGTTTTAGTTTGAACATTGACTTTAACGTCATGGCTCATACAAGACACTTCATATAAACTTCAGCTGTTTCAAGACGATGCTTTACCATAATTCAGGTTAGAGGAATGTGAACAATAAATACTTTTTCATTTACATTATTGAACCATATTGATCTGAAATATTTTCATTTAATGCAAGGATGAACACAACCCTACCTATCCTGATAAAACGAGACGATGGCGTAGTTGAGAATCACTATATACATAATATATACTATAGCTATTGCAAAATGATGTCAATAGCAACCTTTCGTGTAAAGAAAATAAAATGTTCGTATGATTTCTATTTGTTTGAATAATATATAATGTTTCCTTGGTCCTTACGTTAGCATCTCCATTACATGCAGTTATAGTCGCCTGAAAACCAAGGCATAACCCACATATTAGTGTTGCAATGATGGCAAGAATCTTAAAAGTGATCACCTGTGAAAAGTAAAATAATGTATGTTAAAGACAATAATGATATCTATGATTTTAGATAGGAGTTGAATATTGCTCTGATAACTGATGATGTTTGAATAATAATAATAAATTACACTTATATAGCGCTAAATACAGCGTTTCAAATCGCTTTACAAAGTAGGAAAGAGACAAAGGAAATCAAGGAAAAAATAAAGAAACTAGGAATCAAACAGAAATGTTTTAGGTTGTCTCTTAAAATACAAAGGGAAGGAGAGTCACGAACGAGACATGGAAGTTTGTTCCAAACAGAAGGCGCAGCGACAGAAAAGGCACGATCGCCATAACGAGTGCGAGTACGTTGACCAGGAGTTAATTGCAAATGCGCATGATTGGAAGAGCGAAGCGAAGCTGTAGTTGACCGACGCAAAGGAGTAAGAAGGTCAGTGATATATTAAGGGCCAAGCCCGTTGATCACTTTGTATGTGAGAAGTAGGATCTTAAGCTGGATGCGCTGAGAGATGGGAAGCCAATGCAATGAACGGAGTACAGGAGTGATGTGATCAAACTTTTTAGTGAGTGAGACTAGGCGCGCATCAGCGTTTTGAATTCTCTGAAGGGGAGCTATATGAGAAACTGGCAAATTTCACAAACAAACTGTTGCAGTAATCCAGATAGTAGGAAACAAAAGCGTGAACCAGTCGTTCAGTTGAGCCTTGATCTAGATACCTCCTGAGTGTTTTAGCTTTATTTGTTGGATACGGGATAATCACGATTAGTCAAAATAAGAAGTTACAAAGGAAACATTCAAAAGGTTGGGTGGTAGGCTTTATACCAACTTTGATACGGCAAGTGAGTGTAGAGATTAGATTACTTGTTTCCCCCCACAACTGACGTCAATAATGAAATCAGTAAATAAGAGATATTTAGAAAAGTATGGATCTTCACACAACTTCAATAAATCATGAACCTCTCTATATTGTAATGCGCAACCATGCATATTGTACTATAACTTGTAGCAATATCCAAACAAACACGTCATAGTAGAAATACAACATCCACAACATTATTGATGTTACGCTGTCATGTAATTCCCAATGTTAATAAAATTACACTACATCTGGTAGCTATATTAGCGTTTTGGTCATAGGTGAAAACTTACGATGCTTTTCTTTCGTGTACTGGCAAGTCCGAAAGATCCTGTTATTATGGCGAACTGCAAAGAATGGAAATCATAGGAATAGCAAAAAATCAAACAGCAGCGATATTAGTTTTTAACAATTGTTGGTAGATATTAAAGGTGAAGCACACCCAGGCTACCATCAGTTCTGCCTCACAGGGCAGCAAACCCCTACCCACAACTGTGACGCTTATAAGATATTATCGCCTGTAAGTGAATGCAGCAGGAATTGTTGCGAGACATTTTTTCTCAGTTAGGTCATCTTGTTTACTTAAGGGCATTTAAGCTTTACAGTTAGGGTAGGACATCGACCGTCTCAACATCTACCACATTATATATTTATATTTAGAGGGGACGTCTAGTTCGTGTGTGTATTCATATATGTTTGTATGTATGCATATATGTATGTTTGACCTGAGCTAGGGTCTGATCATTGCAGTAGTATTTATCATGAATTTATTGATTGGAGAAGATTTTGGAGCTGGTGTTATGGTTTACGTTCGCGTAAATATGACAATAAATGCACCCTTTATATAGGTGACTAAAAACTGCCTGATGACATCTGTTATCTTCAATATGTATACGCCTACGCATAGTATATATATATATATATATATATATATATATATATATATATATATATATATATGTATATATATATATATATATATATATATATATATATATATATATATATATATTGTTTATATACAACACGATTTAACAATAGTTGTATCAATTGAGTGATCATACATCAAAGGTATCCTTAGGTTAGTGCGAGGTCATGAGAACGTATCAAACCATTATAATAATAGATGCCATGGATTGCATGGATGATTAGTAATAGAAAGGTTTTTCCCCAAACCTGTACCGTTTCTCAAAAGCCCACAATCAATAATTAATAGCTACCTACTTTACCAAGCAGGCTACGCTTGTATCGAATATCAGTACAGTGCTCACACTGAGGTTTACCTCAGTCAACACAAACTGTGGACGTTTTAACTTGTCACAACCACAGAACTATACCACATACATAGACGCTACTTCCGGCTTCTCGCTTGCAGCAACGAACAGCTCACTCAAAAGCATCAACCTACACTGATAGTTTACTATGATCAAAATTAGGCAGGGTAGTGGCGATTATAACGCCCTATTTAAAAGAATAATCTAACGGATTCTTGCGTTAGTACAGCACAGCACCTTACAAACAATCTAAAATTTGCATTCAGCTTAATTTTACTGAAATTTTCCGTTACACATGAACAAAGATGACCAATTTTGTGTTCGAAACGCATGAGACCGGCTCATAAATGTTCAAGACCCGTTTTCGCTGACGTCATGGACGCACTCTGATGGGTAAACAACACTGTCTCGCAATGTGTGTATGCAAGGAAAATACTTATGTGCCAGGCTAACGGTTGTTCTAGTAAACCTACAAAACCACCGGAAAAGAGTAAATATTTTAATAACCAACCCTCTCAAGGCACCGGCACAGTGGGAATGGCTTCCTGTCATAGGTACCGATGAAAATAAGTTCGGTTTCTATCACTATAGCAAGACTCGTGTCAGGATCACTTGAGGCATCATCTTAAGATAATTTTGAAGCCAGATTCGATTCTTACTCTGTTCGTTTAAAAAAACATCACGACATCACAATCCAGTCGTGCTGGGAGATTCTACTGCTAATGAAAGTTAGGAGGTGGGTCTTGAAAGGAACGCCACTAACAGTATACACGATGATCATAGAAGTTGTTGCCTGACTCATGATTGTTAATTGTTAGGCTATACTCTACACTGTGTAACAATACACTGTAGGCTACGCTTTATTGTGCAGGCTAGCCTAGTAGGAACAGCCTAGCCTGGTATCACACACTGTAACGCAACGGACACGAAACCCTAACCTTACTGTAGCCTAGCCCCAAATTTACTGTCCCTAATCCATGGTTGCCATCAGTGGAGTAAGTGTATGATCCTGGGGCTATTCCCTATGCTAAAATATCTTGCACTAGTTATGAATTAAAAGTTTCCCTGAAGTTAACATAGTTGGCACCAAGGATGAGAATAAAGAACTTACTAGGAGCTAAATTCATGAAACATATATCTCCCGGTTCCTGGAAATCTTGAGTCAACCAGGTGCTACTTTTGTATGTTACTAGTTTTACCTCACAACCTGCCTGTTTCCAGTTTGTTCAAACATTCACGAGGGTTTGCAATACTAGATTTTTTTGATGCAGTATTTTCTACTAACTATGCTCAAATTTGATGATTTCTTATAAACAACCGGGCATTAAAAGTACCACAAATTTCAGCGCCAAGTCCCTTTGGTGTGAAACTATGATATGCTGCTAACTTGTGTGAGCATGAGTCAGTTTGTTAAATATATGCAGCAATGTAAGTCTTCAACCAATAGTCCTCAATATACAGTAATATTGTACAGCTTATATACAGGCTGTTGTATCTAGTCATACGATATTAGAGCATGGCATCAGCCACTGGGTTTCTCGAATGGGCTCCTTGATCGACATTTCCCCCTCCCTACTTTAATATGGCCTGCTCGTAAACCAAACCTGTGTTGAAAGTCATGTCAAGTCTACTCCATATTTTAATTCTAAACCTTTCAGGTATGATTGGATACTTTGTTTGCATAACGTGTTGAGACATACATTCCAAAAGCTAAATCTTTCTCCCTTATCATTAAACAACCATCAAGTTTATTTTGTTTTAATGTTTCGAGGCGATGAGTCATCTTATACCAGTAAGTACCGTAAGGTAATCCTTGACTCCGTTCCTTGTCACGGAAAGGGCATTAACAACATGCAAGAAGCAGTCATGTGTTGCCAGAGCTCATCATTTGTTAACATACCATGTTAACAACAGACCGACACAGCAGCAAAATGAAAGTATAGAGGAATTACTCTTGTGCAAACTTATTGATGGTGATAAAGCAATTGATAAATGTTGCTAAATTTTGTGAATATGTTTTGAAGACAGAATTATTAAGGGCCAGAGTTTGGTTTTAACAGTCGATGTAATTTAGGCTGAAACTATGTTTGCAATGAAACGAATGTACGATAAAATAAGATTCAAATAAAGTGACCTAAATGAGTTTGATATGAGGATGTTTCATCTTCCATGAAATATTTTATATTGGTGCCCCCAGTAGCATTCCAGTAGCATTGAATATCGTCGAACAGTTAACAGTATGGTAGAAATAAGCTCATATATAAGTGACACATATTCAACTGAGTTCGTTGGAATGAAAGCTGTTATATAGCATCTTAACAATTATCAAGAATCAAAATTCTTAATAGAAACTAACAAAACGGACGGTAAACCGAAAAAACGAATTACATGAAGTAGGTGATATTTTTAAAAGTGCACTTACCGCACCATTCCAGAGTCCCCAGCCCACGCGATCATAATATGGACAATGGAGACTGTCACCCAAACATATTAAATAAGTAGCGATGATAATTTCAAAAACGCCACAAAGAATAATTATGGTTCCTGTTGCAAGCCGAAGTTCTGATCCTTTGAGGTCACCAACATTTTGAGGGACCTGTTGCTGTACAGCGGGTTGATGATTCAAAGGAAAGACTTGTCGAAAGTTAGGTAATTGAGCCATGTTTGTAGAACAACCGTTTATGTCTAGAAAGATAATCATAAAATCTTGGTTCACTGAATCAGATATTGCTTGTACTTGTAGAACTTTTTAATGTTTGTCATAATACATCAAATACAGCTAACGCTCAGTGATATTACAGAAATCGAAGTCTAGCAAGTAGTATAGCAGATATAAATTAAATTAATAAAGATTAACATCATATCACCTACAGGCCTGTATATATATATATATATATTACTAGGCCTCTAGGCCTGATTGGTGCACAAATGATATTCTTTTACCACTTGTGTTTAGTTGTAAAAAAACTCATTCGCAAAAACTCAAGCAATTGCTTATGGTAAATTATAATCGGTTGTACGCTGGTGGTATTTTGAAGGCCTGATAGTACCTATTTTAGGTATGCCATATTCTCTATAGGCCAACCTTACTGCGGAAGAAAACTTACTAAACAAATCTAGACCAAAGTAGTGGCCGTGTAGTATGTTCATTAATGGGAATTTTCTATTTTCAGATACTGATATAGATTGAAATTAAATTTCAGTGACACTTCAGCTAAAACTACCAATTCTGTAGCCCAGTTTTTTCTTGCAAGAAAACATGATATCTCCTTGATCATGAATTTCTAGAGAAAAGATTATGCCTAAATTCTGTGGAAAACTATCAACGTGTATGATATGTAAAACGTTGCAAGATGTGCCAAGAGATCAAAGCATCATTGTCCTGTTCACGAACAAGTCTCCATAGCATTCCTGTTAGTGGATTGTGGAAACAGGTAAATTCTCCAGCTGTTGTAATTGTACAGGTTGTCCACAACATGAAGGAAAGTTCAAGTTTAGTTAAAGTCTCTCTGTCTGGGAAAATTAATTATTTAAAAGTAGTCTGTATAGCCGTAAGTTCTGGCCACTATAATTGCTAGACTTTTTCAAAAAGTACTTTCCTGGAGGTCTTAACTACTCTTCGTCTAGGCTGATATTGATTAAGAATATTATATTTGTGACTATCTTCCAATTTCATGTTTTGATTTTCACTTCATTTACTTTCTTTGAACAAACTTATCTCTACAAGAATGACGTATTTAAAGTGTGAGAAACATGATGAGACAAACAAATCTAGCATATTGCAACCTACTCTGTCCTATTCGTTTTGTTCTTTTTGTTATTTTGGCTTGTGTTTTGTTTCTTTGATGTTTGCAGCTTTTTCTTAGGGGATAAAGTGTTTCCAAACGAATTGAAAATATTGGCTGTAAATTGATGATAAATGAATCAGTAGAGGTGTTTGAATAAGGAAGGGAGGTGGTGGCTGACATTGTTGATAGAATACAAGTATTGCTGCCCTTTTCAGAAACATTGCTTTCATTAGGAAAAGACACCGTGTCATTTTTTATGGGGATGTAGAGCCTAAAGCCTTATTACATATACGTTCGTATTTGAACCACTTTTTGTCCATTACGAAATATGTCATCATTAGAATCAAGGATCCTTTATCGCTGAAATTGCCTGGGTTCAAATACCATTTGTCTATACGAATGAATATTTGCTTAACGCAAGGCCATCGCAACGAGGTTATGGTCTTGAGGTTGGGGGGCACGACCCTTCCATCGTTTTGCCAAGAGAGAAAACCTTGGCTCGATGGTAGAGTGAAAAGCAAAGGAAGTGTAAGTACGTAAACAATAAAGTGGTAATGAAAGTAAAGAAATGGGTGTCAGGCCTGTACGGAGAGGGTGGGGACAGTGATGACATTTTCAAGGTCAGGGAAGTATCTTCCAGCTACCTCAGGGTTGTTACTAGCAAATAAAATATTTTAGAGTTCATCACATATAGTGTCACGGACTTAACAAGACTACTCTCCAGGACACAAATCGATAACTTACCATCCCAAATCACCCCCCTCCTTGCACTCACAATTCTGTGTATAGGCCTGAGTGTTGTATACATAATTGCCGATTTCGTTTAGAATGTAACTCCATCGGTTCCCGTCCTATAATGAACTATATGCACGGATGAAATTTCATGTTGGCTAGGCAAGTCTCGTAGACATATAAAGTACATTTACCATAATTGCTAAATCTTACCCGCTGTGTGTTGAGGAAACACGGCTACAATGAAGTATGAAATTCTTTAGGTTCGTAATCTTTTACCTCTGCAACTATTATTTGTTGTGGTTGTTGCCTGCCCTATCCTGTACCCGCCCTCTATTGGGGAGGAAGTTAGGTTTATGCGATCTCTCCCTCTGTAAAGATGACTATGAACGCAATGTAGTGGCCGAATACAACATGCAACATATACGGAGGATGAAATAGCAGCAACCACAACAAAAACATGATAACATATTTTACAGATGGAAGCCTTGTTAATTTTTCTTTTTTTTTATAGTTTTTTTGTTTTGTAGCAACGCACAACATCTCATTAATTTCCTGTACCATCAAACTATGTATGCATCTGCTTTTATGATTGATATAATGAATAGTTGCCTCTTGAATGTCGAATTGCCATCATTTTATGCGGGACATATATACTATGAAGTATTTGCGGATATTTTGTGCCAGGACATTTCGTCCGGCTGGACTATACTTGCTGTGAAGGAGGGGGGGGGGGACACAACTTTCAGCAGATAATGTCCGACCGGACTAAATGTGCAGGGGGATACTCTGTACTGTCACACCGGCACCTCAACGTTTCCATAGATATTTAGTATATTATACTCTGTGAAGCATTACATAACCTGCTATTGAAAACTGGCTAAAAAAGATAATAACTTAGTTGCAGTACAAAACCTTTACATTTGCCGGCACCTCAACGTTTCCATATTTATTTCGCATATTATACTGTTAACTTTACTTCACCTGTTATTAAAAACTGGCTAAGGCGGAACATAGATTACAACTGGCGCAATGTAATTACGCAGTTAACTTAATATGAGGACATATTATTTCGCATTGTGTATTATTGCGTGGACTCCACGCGCGTAGCCAAGGGGGTGTTTTGGGTGTTCAAACACCCCCCATGGCCCAAGTGCCCCCCACAAATATATGCAGAAAACACCAGTGACTTGGAGAGATACGCTAGTGATAATTATCGCACCCTCCTCCGGGCCTCACTCGAGTCTCTTCCAATCCTCCTCACAACGATGCACTTTGTACTGTATATATATATATATATATATATATATATATATATATATATATATATATATATATATATATATATATATATATATATATAGGTCAAACCGTTCAGGTTGAGTACCCTCTACTACAGAATGCGATAAGTTCAAGCAGCGGGCAGGAAACTCATAGTGAGTCATAGCGATGTCGTAACAGGTGCATCGCCATGCACAATAACGTTGTAGCTACCGGATATATATAGCTCAAAGGTCACGAACATCATATAGGCTTCATACGGACTATGAGCCGCTAGTGCCGATTTCCTAGATAGCGCACAGCTTGAATATTGCGAGACAAAATGAGTGACAAAAAGCGACAAAAGACCACGCTCCATTCTTTTTCATGAAAGAAAAGAAGGCAGAAAAACCGCCAAGAACGTCTAAATGGGCTAGCGTTGTTGAATATCCACAGAGATGTTCCTGTCAGCTAAGGGCGTAGGAACCGGGGGCGAGGGGGGGGGGCAGCCCCCAGTGAAAAAAACCCTTTTTCATTTCTCAATAAATGATAACAACATTCGTCATTTTACTCATTTATGCTATTCCCGCTTCCCTCATTGCTGAGAACATTTTGGCAGTAAAAAAATCTCATTTGGAGCACCAAATTGCATCTATAAAGCCAGGTGAAAATGCAAAATTATTTACAAAATGGAGTGGGTGTTGAAGTGTGCTATATTGCACCAACTTGCATCTGAGGCCACCTGGAAATGCAAAAAAAAAAATCCGTAGAGGAGGGGACACCCCCTCCCCTTAGACCCCTCCCCCAGGCCGGCCATCAGTCTTCAGCCCCCACTCAAAAGTACCTTCTTACGCCAGTGCAGTCAGCGCAGATGTCATTCTTACTGACTTGGCGAAGAAGCTGAGATTGGACTTTCGTCTGTAACAATTTCTCTATCGTCACGACTCACGGTTACAGTATACGCCCAACTTATACAAACTCTTAATTATCGCACTAATGGGATTTTAGTTTTACTTTTAGTGAGACTCTAAGAGAACCGTGATAGCAAATATGCCAAAATCAATGATGTGAGAGTACCGTTAACTCTTTGGGTTCCCAGTTTGCTTGTCAAAAGACTTGTACAGTCCAAACGAAGGGGAACTCTATAGGTCCGCAATTCCCTTGATCTTTTTATCTCTGATTCCCCAAATTATCCTTCTTACAGTTCAAACTTTTGAGTTGAAGTTGAACCTAGTTGCTTGTACGTTATATATCTTGAGAAAGGTATCTCTTTTAGGTTCGCATTTTCCTTGCATCAATAATTGAGTCTATATAGGATTACATTTTTCTGATGTGAATAGAATTATTCCACAAAATAATTATCAATATTCTTTTGCATGATTTGAGCTCAAACATTGCACCATTTAGCATCTAGAGGCGTTAAAATTCCATTTTTTCGCCAAACGGGAGGGGACACCCCCTCCCCTTAGACCCCTCTCTCATGTCAGTGTCCAGCAAAACACCCCCATGAAAAAAATCCTGGCTACGCGCCTGGAGTGGAGTTATATGCTGTCTAGAATGGTGGGATTTTTGCTTTAATTTTACACTTTATACAGTTCCTTCTGAGTGTGTCTTGGTTTGTGTAACACTAATCAATGGACACAAATATAATTAAATTAGCATACTTATCAAAGTTTATTAAATAGTCGTGTACATTAATTCCTACTGCTATGCTTTGCAACATCAAACAAAAATATAATAATAACATATATTCTATAATTTCAATAAAGCATGTATATAGGTTAGTGAGATGTGTGGCTCATGACTGTTATATATGTTTATATGAATTTTCCGAAATCGGACTTCAGTATTCCCAACTGACTTCGAGTTATATATTATAATGATTGTTTTCTAGAAAAAGGCAAATACGTCACCAAACAGGACCAGTATTGTTCGAAAAAGGTGAAACAATATTCCGACCTCATGATAACCCTTAGCTTTATTCGTATTGATGTAATGGAGTTATATCAACCGGAAAGCTAAACAGAACACCGGTACTCCATAACCAATGGTTGTATATGAAAATACATATTATTGAATACCAGAATGAATAAAACAATATTCCTTACAATTACTTAGATCACCTACCTTAGTCTTGAAGGCACAAATTTCTTTAGTAGGCCTAACAATTTAACAAGTTGATAACTCACACGTTTATTGTGGAAGTGAAAAGGAAGACCTTTCAGTAGGGAATGACTTTGTTCGTGATGATCATGTGGCTTTTACATAAAGTAGTAAAACTGTTTGTACGGAACGCTCAAGGAAATGAAAAGTTAGATCTACATCAAAGTACATCTTCCAAAAAAGGGCATATCATTCATGTAACGTCCGGTTAATCCAGCAACATTAATACGATGATAAACTGGTGTTGACACTAAAGAGACTATCTCCATAGATATTTAGTATATTATACTCTGTGAAGCATTACATAACCTGCTATTGAAAACTGGCTAAAAAGATAATAAATAAGTTGCAGTACAAAATCTTTACATTTGCCGGCACCTCAATGTTTACATATTCATTTAGCATATTGTTCTGTGAACTTTACTTCACCTGTTATTGCAAACTGGCTAAGGCGGAACATAGATTGCAAATAGCGCAATGTAAGTACGCAGTTAACTTACTAAAAGGACATATTATTTCGTAGTGTGTATTATTGCGTGGAGTTATATGCTGTCTAGAATGGTGGGATTATTGCTTTAATTTTTCACTTGATACAGTTCCTTCTGAGTATGTCTTAGTTTGTGTAACACTTATCAATGGACACAAATATAATTAAATTAGCATACTTATCAAGTTTACTAAATAGTCGTGTACATTAATTCCTACTGCAATGCTTTGCAACATCAAACAAAAATATAATAATAACATATATTCTATAATTTCAATAAAGCATGTATATAGTTTAGTGAGATGTGTGGCTCATGACTGTTATATATGTTTATATGAATTGTCCGAAATCGGACTTCAGTATTCTCAACTGACTTTGAGTTATATATTATAATGATTGTTTTCTAGAAAAAGGCAAATACGCCACCAAATAGGACTAGTATTGTTCGATAAATGTGAAACATTATTGCGACCTCATGATAACCCTTAGCTTTATTCGTATTGATGTAATGGAGTTATATCAACCGGAAAGCTAAGCAGAACACCGGTAGTCCATAACCAATGATTAAATATATAAATACATATCATTGAATACCAGAATGAACAAAACAATATTCCTTACAAATACTTAGATCACCTACCTCAGTATTGAAGACACAAAATGTCTTTAGTAAGCCTAACAATTTAACAAGTTTTTAACTCACACGTTTATTGTGGAAGTGTAAAGGAAGACCTTTTAATAGGAAATGACGTTGTTCGTGATGATCATATGGCTTTTACATATAATAGTGATCATATTTACTGCACTTGAAAGCCCTCTTGAACTTTCTACATCACAATATCCTGGTGGTATTGCGTGGAATTGGTAAACAATCTGAAAATGAATACAATGGTTGAATAAATATTAAGAATATATCACTATCACACTTTTACAAACAACCCAAGATAGTTCACAAGTTCGTGAACCAGTTATTGGGTGACCCACAGTATTCTAGAAACAGGAAACATGTGCCATATGTGTTAACTGCAATAATCTTCTTATGAAATAACGCATCATGTTCTCTTTCGTAAGACAGCCTGCATATATCGATGGGTTATGGCACAGCAGGTACAACGTCGGTATTTGGGGCAAGCATTTCTCTATTGGTACTATATTCCCCTTGATGATAAAGTGACCTGGTATCATTAATTTACTTGAGCAGTCCTTAAATTAATGTTCTTTTCAATTTCGACAGGGCAAAGAATGAATCTCTCTAAGCAAAATAAGCCAATTGGCCTCAAACTGCATGGCAGAAGATCAGTCCCAAAGATACAATATTACAGTTACAACATTTGGGTGGGAGTTGTGGGACATAGCCCCACCACCCTCATCGTTAATCGGGGTAAAAAAGTTCATTCAGGGGAATTTTGTTTTATATTTTATTCTGGAAAAAAATAAGAACAGTGCTGCGGGTATACATCTTCTATTCAACCACGCCTGCAAAATCAAAAACTTGAGTTTAAATCCAATTATGCACCTAATTTATTGTATAAATATTCAGAATGTTTATTATTTGACGTCTATTTTTTTGAGCGGGGGTGCTGGTGTCAAGGGTACCGGAGGACCTCCTTCCATCACCTCTGTAAATTCTTTAATCCGCATCTATCCCCCATCCACCAATATAGGTTTCTCCCATAGAGGTCTACCTACATCAGTCAAGGATTCGAGAACTTTTTCCCAACCCCCCCCCCCCCCCGCAACATTTGAAATCATACGCACACCACTGATGACATAAATGGCCTTTCCGAGTTTGACGCTCATCGAATTCGTGGACGAAGTTTAGGGGAGTTGCTGCTACAAAAATTGACATATTGGATTATTTGCATAGATAACAACCTCTTTTACACCCTACTCACTCTAATAAATGATCGTTGACAAAAGAGTGTTGATGCCAATGTAATATCATATAGAATACTAGAACTGTATTTCAAACAACTCTTAAAACTTGCCCTAAACACTATTAAAAGCAAGTGAATCACAAATCATAACATATGCAATCATTATTAAACATCACATTATATAATTTTTCTGAGTGAATTGACAATATGGTATGTAATACATAAGGATCACTGTTATGCCCCATCAATCATCTAAACCCAAATCGTACATATTTTGACACGCCTGGTACTTTAAACCTTTAAGCGTACGCTATTCACCTCTAACAACCTCACTTTAAAGACGGGAAATCGCTAACTTGATTCACAGGCAATTCAACATAGCCTCGCCTACTATGCTAGCACGTGTAATCTCCCCTTGGTACTATTGCCCTGGTTATCTATGATCATTCTACACAACCTACACTCACAGCAACCGTTAAGACATTCACATGTTATATATCTAACTTATGTTAAAATACTCTCTTGTAAAGGATTCCATAGAGTCATTTTTTTTTAAATTTGCCCCTCCCTTGCCCTGCCTTTGAAATTATGTGCGCGCCACTGCTTCAAATCTTAGTATTATTTTATTTTGCTTTAGTCTAGTTTAGTTGAAAAAGTGGGACACTCAAGTCCCCATCAAGGACCCTATAGTAGAGAGAAAAACTGAAGACACAAAAAATCAGACCCGATTTCAATGCTTAAAGTGATTGTCTAAAGCATTCTTAAACCCATTCACACTACTAACAAGTACAACTTTCTAAGGCACACTCTTTCACAACCCTTTTAGAAAAAAAGAAGTCATACCGAATATGAATCCTACTTTGTAACTTTTGGAGTTTAAGACAATGACCTCTAGTACAAGTACTATTGGCAAAAATGGAAAAAGTTAGTGCAGGATAAATTGTCAAAACCCTGCACAATTTTGAAAACCTGAATCAAGTCACCACGTAACCTCCTTAGCTAGTATTAATTAACATCTTTGTAATATTATTAATTACCATCTTTATAATACCTGAATATAATATTTAACTTTCTGTATTGATTATGAGGTACATCATCAAAACAGGCACCTTACCATACGTTACTCTCCTTAGGGTATAACTTCCCAGTTTCCAGTCCATGTCACCATGTGACTGGAATATACTCCCTTATCTAACCGTAACAGCAGTGAACTGTATGTTCTTTGTCTGAACTATAGTTCCAATGACCTAGACGTTTGGCAGTATGTAAAGAATCAGTTAAGTTCGATGGTTCAAGAGGGGTCAATATGTTCAACAGTATTATTTCTTAAACATTGGTTGATGATCGATAGGAAGGGCTCTGTTATATTTCTTGTGTTCATGGGAAATATGGAATAAGAGATTTAGAATTAACGAAACGGAACGTAAACTACTTCTGTAGCTATGGAGTGTCATACTTTTGATTTACATAAGAAAACATTATCAAAAGGTTCCAAGCAGATTCCCCCCCCCCCCAAAAAAAAACGGGTTTTTGGTTGTGACAAAATGGTTGGAAAATGTTCAAAAGTAGGAATTTCATAATTGGTAAAAACATTCTTAAAGTGTTCATAGATTATTCAGTATACAGAATATTCTGATATATACTCCCAGTAAACATGTTAACAATTGGTTACCTTTGAGTATTCATACTACTTCAGAATGTTCCTAAATAACTTAAATAGTAGGGTCTCATTGTAGAATTTCAGATAATGCTTATTAAGTGATGATATATCTACATCTCCTATGTGATAATGTTGTTACCGCCCTTAATAGTTTTCGTAAATGCATGAAATATAACCATGAACATCATGAATCTACATATCTTCGTTAATGATAATAATTTCAGTAGAGAAAACATTAATGTTCGATACATGGGGAAATTGATTACACTTTGTATCGGATATCACTCTGGAATATTTAGTTGTCGGTGGTAGACTGTGTCGTTAATGAAACCATCAAAAGAAGCCTGATGTTAAAACGAATCATCTCTGAATGTCATCATACTGTCTGGCTTATTACATGACTTCTTAGGTCCATCCATCTTCAGGTATTTTCTCCTGTGAAATCTTCAAAGCAAAAGGTTAAGCCACCAAGCAACTAGACTTTCTAGACCTATGTTAATTGTCAAATACAATACACTTTTGTGTCAAAAATGGAATCATTTACATTAATTAAAACATGAAAAAGCAAGAATATTGAGAGAGAAAATACCTCAATCATCAAGTGTTTAATTATTGATATTTATTATATTACTGCTGTAGTTTACCTCTAGTATTCTGATGACCCACAACTTAGCGCCAGCTTGTTAATACAAAGAAGGTCATGCAAAAGTTTCGTCTCATTTATAAAGAAATATAGATGTGGTGTTGAAATAATCAATTTTGCAAACATTTAAAGTGTTTACAGAATATCATAATGGCTTAATTCATGAATTTATCAAGCGATAACGTTTATGTCATGACTTATCTATATCAAAGGAACATATTGGAGGTTTACCAATAATGATGTTGACAGACGTAATCTCCCTATATGCATTTACGGACTGATCGAATTATTTGTTGTCTAAGCTGCCTTGAATTATAACCTTACGTTAGTACGACCTAACAAGTTTGCCAGTTTGCAGAAACAAAACAGCGTGAAAAAATACATATATATGAAAATATTATAAAAAAAGTTTGATTTGTCTGGCAAAAACAAAGTGACTTACTTTTAAAAGTGTCAATCATGTACGTCAAATCATTATGATTTCTCTTCCACAGTAATAGCCTACTGCATCATTCAGGAAAGACGTTTCCAGGCCAATCCTGCAATTTCATCATTCAGGCGTATATCAATCTATTGCTGTCCTAGTTTCATAAAATAAAATAACAATTGTTCATGCGTAAAACAAACTGCACTCCAATCACTGTCAGACATCCAAAGATAGAATCTCCTGAAACACTAAATAGTGTGGAATCGGTTCAGAGGAGAACGATTAGATGCAGGAAACATGAAAAACGAAGTCATGAAGGGGCGGCGGAGGAGAGTTCAATCTTGGGATAGGTACACATTTGAGGAACCGTGAGCAAATGACAATGAGTTAATGGGGAGGGGTGGGGCAACCCCCAAAATTATGCATTCCGTATCACGAATTGTACTATTTGAAATACTTTGTAAAAATATTTTTGTTACCTTTTTGAAGAACACTGTACATTTTAATAACAATTTAATTTTTCAACAATATGGCACTTTGTACACACACAAGGAATACAAAAGGGCACTTCGTGTTAATGAAAAGAGTCGTTTTGAAGTTCACAAGAAGGCTAGTGGCAGAGGAGGGTCTGTGCCGGCCACCCCTGAAATGATTACTACATAAAGTGCAAACGGTGTGATAAGGTTATGGAATGGGAAAAGAATCGAATAAGATTACAGAATAAGTCAACTTAGTGTACAAAATAATGAAGGGATGAGAGAAAAGGAACAGTTTGGTTTTTGTCGTGGTTTTACAAAAATGACAATAGGGAGAGCTAAGGAATACGATGAGAAGGATGGATGGAACAGTTGTGTAAATACAATGTTAAGATTTGGATTAATCAGAAGGGAGGATCAATATAATATTGTATTGAAAAGTTATACTGTTCAGCCGTCCGAAGCTGAGAATTTGTCAGATGGCAAGAAGGCGTCCCTGCGCTTAAAAGAAAGAGACAAGTTGGTGATGGTCGCAATCGACATCCTCCTTGCTATTACAATCCTCTATTAAAGCTTTAGCGTCCTCATCATGGTCATCATGCATTCATATATAGCGATGTACATATCATTAAAGAGCATATGCATTGACAAATAATCGAAATAAGGACTGTTATGCCTCGTAGTAGGTTATCTTTTGTCTCTTTGAATGATCTTTAATAGAGGTGAAATTACATTGAAATGGCTTGACATTGAATTTCGTATTTCCTTTTGAAAATCAAATTTAAATTCCCTTTGTGTTACTAGGTTGACAGCTATCAGCCCTTATGATTACTTCAGCCTCCGGCAACATCATGGATAACAGGTAAGAGCCGTGAAGTAATTCTTTCAAATTGTTTAAGGAGTCCGTAGATTCTACAAACTTCATTTAAAATTTGCAAGCCCCGACCAACAGATCATGCGCCAATCAAAAATCTCTCTTTTGTTTACGACTGTTAGGCCTGTGTGCTAGCCTGTGCTAGATCCATTCTCTTGAATAGTAGTGAGTAGTAGTGGTCAGAGTGCCTCTAGAATAAAAAAATGTTGAATCTGCTTCGGAAATTAGTTTTACAAAATTCATCAGCAAACACATACTGAAACTTTAAGGAAGTGTTCATCAACTATTCAGATAACGTATACAGAAATGGTATGCACATGATTTCAGATGTGTTGGTGTGTGTGTGTGGGGGGGGGGGGTTCAAAATGTCTCCGTCTGATCAAGTTTGGGGCATAGTCTTTGATGGGCGAGCCGAAGGCGAATAAAGGATTTTGTAACAGAGGGGTGCTGTAATTACATATGTCTCCTATGGAGGGGTATTTGCGATCCTCGCACATAAAAATTAGACGTCTTTTGCGCATTAAGAGGCAAACTTAAATTAGGGTTATATTAGTGGTACAAACGCACGGTGTTGCTCCCATAAACCAAATAAATACCAAATGAAGCTGAAAACGGAGAGAGTGGGAAGTTGAGGGGGTACTCCCATTCACACAAGTTATTAATGTATGTCATTGAACGGGTCCATAAATAATTTTTTATCTGTATAGTTTGTGTTCTTGAGGTAGGCTATTAGATGCACTATATGACCTAATATCGCATGACCTTACAATGGGGCTCTCAATAGTTTCGACCAAGGGCGTAGCCATGTCAGATCTAACAGAGCGGTTGATAGATAGAGTTGCGACAACTCAAATTTCGCCTCCATTTTTGTATCCATTGAGGGATTTCGAGTATTTGATGCATGTGGTAGTTCTATTCTACTCTTGTTAATATAGATTGTAACGAAACTCTGAATTTAAGAGGAAACCGTTATGATTGGTGCCAGGAGTATATGAATGAGGGTAAATTGGTCATTGGGAGACCGTTCAGTCGGGGAAGTTTGTATTCAGCTGGGGAATAATTAAATCACTATTACAATAGTCAGGTGGCTTAGCAACAATTTTCAGGCTTAACGTTACCGGCCGGACAAAAGTACCAAATTTGGCATGGAGTTTCTTTTCGACCTATCTATCGATTTTATCCGTGGAACCCACTTTATCGGTTCCGATTTTTCAAGATGGCGGCCAAAATCCAAGATGGCTGCCAGAAAGAAAAGGTTATGTCATATATCTGGCTGTAAAAATCGGAGATGAACAAATGAGGGGTCAATTCAGGTGTTTCCGGGGTCACTGAAACAGATGATGACCATGGCATGTTGCTTGAGTAACCCACTTCCAAGATGGCGGCCAAAATCCAAGATGGCCGCCAGATAAAAAGGAAATGTCATATATCTGGCTGTAAAAATCGGAGATGAACAAATGAGGGGTCAATTAAGGTGTTTCCGAGCTCACTGAAACAGATTATGGTCATGGTATGTTGCTTGAGCCACCCACTTCCAAGATGGCGGCCAGAATCCAAGATGGCCTCCTGGTAAAAAAGGAAATTTCATATATTCAATCCCCAGACCCCCTGTGCCCTTTTCTGATCGGGACCATCAAACCTTCCGTCCTCAAACATGTAAATGAAACCGGGCTAGCACCCTGACTATAGGTTATGGCTGGTATTCTAATTGTGTCACTTTGGAGTTATACGAGTGTCATGTAAGACTGATTACATTGAGTCAACTATATAATAGGGTAACTTGAGGGAAAACAGACCAGATGTGAATACCGACTCATTGAGAGATTTTGTACGTTTGTGCACCCTTCATAAACACAACGTCAATTGTACGAACAACACACGCTAAGTCAGGTCACTAGTCATCTGAGGTATTTAAATCGTTCTTTTCGAACCTGTACTCCAGGGCTTCTATTAGCGAGGATCTGCAGGAAGACTTGTTGTCTGGTATAGACAACCCCCCCCCCCCCCCTTCATAAACACAACGTCAACTCTGCGACAACACACGCTAAGTCGGGTCACTAGTCATCTGAGGTCAACCAATAACACTAATAACCAAAACAACAATAATAACAACCAATAACACCAATAATGAAGGCGTGAAACCATCATTCCCACACCACCCGGACAAAGGGACACTCCAGCAAAAGGTGTTGCACAGTCCTGATGGCTTTACAGCCCACACTGGGACAAATCCCATAACCTAATCGCCACCTGACTAGGCGAAAATGGTTAGTGATGAGGACCCCATGTGCAATCCTCCTCGCCAATTCCCGGAGACGGCTATCTAGTGACTTACAACACACAGAACATCACACATCTGGAGAGATGGCGGTTTGGCAAGCCGGGGGGCCACGTTCAGCAGAACATCTGGCCCACCCTCCTCTTTGATTCAACAAAGTGAGTCACCAATCTGAGTATACACCCCCGAAGGGCGTGTCGCCTTTAGCCGGTTATTGGAAAAGGATCTGGGCCAGTAGTGGCGAAAAAAACCCACCCCAGAACCTAACAAAAAAGGCAAACGAGGGATTCTCAAACGCAACGAAAAAACCTTTCAAAAGGAGAAAGCGCAGTTAAGATGGCAGTTGCATCAAACCATTCCCACCCTCTCAAGGGGGTCTTTTACAGAACAGTCCTTTTGAGGTTTGGTTTGCACTTTCCCCAAATGAAAAAAAAAATGATCCTCTCCAATCGCACCAAGGCATAATCTGGTGCAGCGATCACCGTACCAGGATACCAAAGGAGAGGAACAATAAAACAATTGACAACTGTAACCTTCCCAGGGAGGGAGAGTCACCTCCGATTGAATGTGTCGAGCCTTGCCTCCACCTGATCAGCCTTCTCGGCCCAAGTGGTGGCCTCCGGGGCACCATGACCTAGCCAGATGCCGATTACCCTGATCATGACATCTGACCAAGTAGCATCGAACGGGAGGGATTGGCCACGCCAACCCCCTGAATGCAGCCCTTTGGTCTTGGACTTGTTAAGTCTGGCACCAGTAGCCTCTTGGAAGGTGGCCAAAACCTTCGATAAAGGCTTGAAGTAGACGAGGTCCGACACAATACAAGTGACGTCATCGGTATATTGCACGCATTTAACTCTAGCCCCACCCGGTACATTGAAAGGTCGAAACCCCAAGCATCTGTCCAGCGAGGTACTGAGCGTTTCGCTGAAGAGAACATACAACAACGGGGAGAGGGGACAACCCTGACGGACTCCCCTTCGAACCGGGAATGGACCAGAAGTAAATCCGTTAACAGTGACCATGCTCGTGACGTCCTTATATAGTAACGAGACCCAACGAATAAACACTGAGTTCAATCCGAAGGACTCGCACAGCGCAAGTCTGGAGAGGACCTACAATATCCGGCATCACATCCGCTAAGCGATTTCTTAATGCTTTGGCCAGGATTTTGTAGTCCAGATTTAACAGCGTTATTGTACGCCTATTAGGGTCCAAAGGGTCTCCCACTTTGGGAGGAGAACAATATCTCCAGCCCTCTGTGTTTGGCTCATGTAATTCAACTGGAAAGCGGTAGCGAACACGTCTTTAAAGTCCCCACGAGAACCTCCCAGAAGGTCCTATAGAACTCAGCAGGGAGGCCATCGGGACCGGGGACTTTCCCTTCTTCATCGCTGCTACCGCTGTCCAGAGCTCACCAACGGAGAGATTCGAACCCAAGCTATCGTTTTACTATGGGGGGGGGGGGGGCCTTGTCTATACCAGACAACAAGTCTTCCTGGAGATCCTCGCTAACAGTAGCCCTGGGGTACAGGTTCGAAAAGAACGACTTAAATACCTCAGATGACTAGTGACCTGCTTAGCGTGTGTTGTTCCCACAATTGACGTTGTGTTTATGAAGGGTGCACAATCGTACAAAATCTCTCAATGAGTCGATATTCACATCTGGTCGGTTTTCCCTAAGGTTACCATATTATATAGTTGACTCAATGTAATCAGTCTTACATGACACTCGTATAACTCCCATATAATAACAGGTTTGCGACAGTGTCTATCCAAGGTCGATCACACCTCAAAGTTCCCCAATAAGTCCTAAGTGGCTTCCTGAACCAAAGTGACACAATTAGAATACCAGCCATAACATATAGTCAGGGTGCTAGCCCGGTTTTATTTACACGTTTGAGGACGGAAGGTTTGATGGTCCCGATCAGAAAAGGGCACGGGGGTTTGGGAATGAATATAGGCTATATGAAATTTCCTTTTTTTCCAGGGGGCCATCTTGGATTCTGGCCGCCATCTTGGAAGTGGGTGGCCCAAGCAACATACCATGACCATCATCTGTTTCAGTGAGCTCGGAAACACCTTAATTGACCACTCATTTGTTCATCTCCGATTTTTAAGCCAGATATATGACATTTCCTTTTTTCTGGTAGCCATCTTGGATTTTGGCCGCCATCTTGGAAGTGGGTTACTCAAGCAACATGCCATGGTCATCATCTGTTTCAGTGACCCCGGAAACACCTGAATTGACCCCTCATTTGTTCATCTCCGATTTTTACAGCCAGATATATGGCATAGCCTTTTTTTTCTGGCGGCCATCTTGGATTTTGGCCGCCATCTTGAAAAATCGGAACCGATAAAGTGGGTTCCACGGATAAAATCGATAGATAGGTCGAAAAGAAACTCCATGCCAAATTTGGTACTTTTGTCCGGCCGGTAACGTTAAAGTTGCTAAGCCACCTGACTACAAGTGGTGTCCCCGCCCCCCTTATTTCGAATCTCAGGCAACGTATTTATAAGCAAACCTTGCGTTTACGGCAACTTATGTAGACCTAGCTTTTAGTATAAAATGTGCAACAGAATGCATGATTTGACATTGATTTTTTTTTTGGGGGGGAGTCGAGGACCCCACAAACTCCCTTACATAGGAGTTGGTTTCAATAACCCCAGTGTTGTCCCTTTCCTTTATACAATTCTTCATTTTCCCTCTGGCTCTTCCACAAGAGTTAAGTCATTTTTAAATTTGCAGTAAGAAAAAACATGGTGCCACCTGTAACACATGTTACCGTGTTACGAACAAAGCGCAATAGTTATTGATGCACTATTGTGGAACATGAACAGTAGTTACTGTACAAGCTATGAGTATTGGCTGGTACTTACCTTAATCAGTCGGAGAAAATTCGGAATTTGCTCCCCTACTAACCAATGAAATTATGTATACGCTCTTGTTTTTAGGTCTCTTTTACTCCCAATACCCTCCTTCCATGCTCTCCCTTGATTGGAATTAATGAGCATTGTAACACTGGAAGTGTGTTTCGATGTTTTTGTAAGTCACTATTACACAAAAATATAAACGTATTTATTTACACATATAAGGTCAGTAGTTTTTAATGGCAGCTGTAAAGAAGGGGTCGGGAGGAGATGTCCTCAATTTTGACAAAAACGTGATTTATAAGTTTTGTTTGGTACAATGGAAAACATTTTTACCGGGGTTGCTACTGTTACTGTTTTACTACTACTAAAACGTCAAGTGGAGCTGTGCAAAAAGTCAATTGGGGAAGGACAGTGTTTTCCCAGCAGATGTTTACCCTACAATGAAATTAATTTAGTACACACTAGAGCAATCTAGTGCGCCATTGAAATATGAATGGGTGTGGTGACCAGGCACTCTAGCTGCATATATATATATATATATTATCAGGAGTGGGAAGGGGTTTTGGGATGGTATGGAATGGAATGTTAAGGAGAATGGGAGGGTTGAGGAGATAGTGAAGGCAGGGTATGCACAATACACAAGGAAAGCAAACATGCTTACCATGATTTTCATGTTTCTCAAACACAAATGGTATTGAACATCTTCTAGGGAGTGCTCTGTTGCTTTGTGAAGTTAAATATGTATTTTTTTATTTCTAACAATGTAAATAACAAACCAAAAACGATTCCTTTTTGTAATGTTTGGTCGAAATCGGTAATTTAAACGCCAACGGCAACTCACTACATATTTTTTCTACAATCGTGCGTAGATATATAACTTGTAAACGGATGCAAAATGGCACTTCCAATCACGTGACTGTAAACATTCTCTGTCGCAATTTAGATAAAGCCGTAGATATCTGTCTATGACCCTGGGTCTCAATATAGAGTTATTTTAAGGGGACTCAAGGCCCTAACAGAGTTGAGTGTTATCTGAATGAAAGTAACACGTTCGGTTGAAAGCACTCACAAACATTAAAACACACTGGATGAAGTTGCATACGGACGTGCCGGGTGATTGACTAGTTAAATGTTCCAGTTGTGCAGTTTGCAGAACTTATATATTTTTAATTTAATGAATGAGTTTAATCGAATGAAATCCATCGTCATTTTGCCTTAACTGATAATTAAAAATATGTAATAAACAACGTCATTTTTCACTCATAACATCTTGTCGCTTTTGTCTAAAATGACAGATTCGTCTGCTTCCTAGGTTTGCTTACTAGGTTTGGTTGCACAGCCATTTTCATGATGAGATTATTATGTTTAGTTCTCAAGCGCGAACGTTGTGAACAACAGAACCTTTATTGAAAATGTAACTATTTGTAATTAACATTGTTAATATAGTTCATTACATATTACACTTTAAAGCAAATGTCACCCTGATTTGAAGATAAACTACATACCACATAGTTCTAGGACTCGAATCGAAAGAGCCGGAGGTAAAAAGTTCCAAACATACTTGGAAAACATCTTTCGAAAAGGTACATATTCTATAAGTTATAACATGAAAAAGACATAACATAGTTTGAATTCCATTCCATACTATTTAAAAAAAAGTTTAATCACAAACTTCTATTGCGTTTGAGGCAGTATCAATGAGTCTTTGTACATTAATCTTAAGGTTACAGAGAAAAGCTTTGATTGGTAAGAGATTCGTTAGGGGATGTAACAAGTTCCATTTGTTTGTAATCATTGTGCCAAAATGGATGAAACACTTTATCTCGTTAAAGAAAGGTCACCAGTACAGATTTTACTTGGTAGCTGTTGCAGATGACCTTTGACATTTGATTTTGCTGTAATGAATGTACATTATTGATGAAGGGAATATTTTAACACAAGGCAATCCTAAGTCTGTGTTGTTGAAATAATGGAAAAGAGCAAATAACTTTATACAATGTAATGGGATTTGAACCAGCCACCAGTAAGCTGGTTGACCAGAACTCACTGGTTCGTATCCCGTTCAAGCCATAATTTCCTTTCTCTTTTTCATTGTCTAAAATTTTACAGTCGGCTTTTTAGTATTCATTTTACTCATATGTTGCTTAAAACATGTTATGTAAAGGCAAAATAAAGCAATTGAGAAATGCAGTAAAATCTACTGCCTTGTGTCGGACCATAACATCGATAGACATGACATTTATCCAAACAAATCTTTGGAATCAAGTTAAGGATTTTCCGCGAGTAAATCGTATTATTTGGAAATAGACGAAACATCCAACGTAAGTTGAAGCTGGAAATGATCAAATCAAATTGCAAATAAATAGGAATTTTTATTTATGAACAATATCAAAGGCTACTGATTTGAGTAAACTCATAAGATATATATAGCCTAACCTACTCTCCTTTAGGTTACCAATGTTACCCATGATGTGTTAGAAAGTCAAATAACTGTCACTCGTACTTATTTATTTCAGCATAAAGTCTTTGATGTATTTATAAGATTCCAAATATTCAGAAAATATATAGAGATAGAAGTTTAGAAAAAGTTTCGACAATTACCATGATACAATGCAGCCTACAGCCTACCATTGTATTTAGCTATCACTCCATTCCATCTGCAAATGGAGGCCCGTTACATGCGGTGTTACATTGTCCCGGTTCATCTAACCTCTGGTCAAATTTTCTCCGTTTGGTTACTACAGTAACGATGGCTTCCATACTGCCAGCCATTCATATCAGATTCGAACTCGGGCCTCCCCGCGGACACCCTAACCACTAGGGTATGGACGCTAATTGTATGACCAGAGGTTCGAAACCGTAACGAAGGTAGTCATTCAACTGTAAGCGTTTGTCACCTGTATCGAACACTATTAGTTCTGTTTTTGATGACGTATTTTGCCTTACTCTAGAGATAAAACGTGATGCTAACCAAATCGAAATTATTCGTGATTCCTAAGGCCGGATATCGAAAGAGATACTTTGAACAGACTCTGTTAAATGAAATGGAAGTAAATATTTATATATATATATATATATATATATATATATATATATATATATATATATATATATATATATATATATATATATATGTGTGTGTGTGTGTATATATATATATATATTACCATTTCATGTATATGTGGATTACTGCATAGTTTGATATATTGTAATTATAAAGCTTCTGCAATAACATATAAAATGTATACATCAGATTCTTTCAAATAGAGGCAACCTCCATGTTCCTTTCATCAGTTACAATGTTGACGAGGAGATTATTGCTTCTGTTGTGACCAAGAAAGAGTCAAATAGATATGTAGCAGCATCAGTTCAAATCTCATAATGTTTAACTTAGTTGATTGTACTATTTTACTACAGGAATATGAAAAAATGTTCAAAAGCTCTATCTTGAAGAAACAAGACAATGGTTTTCTTTTTTTATTGAATCGAGTTGCAGGGATGATTTGGCACAGAATCATGGTGTAAAATTGATTTTACTTTAGTCAGTGGTTTGCTGTACTCTCAAATTGTTGCAGCCAGGGGCGGCGATCTGTTTCAAATATTGGGGGGGGACATTTGCTTGGATGCTGGCGAATTACTATCAAAGCGGAGCGCCACCATTGGTTGGCGCGCAGCGTACAAGAAAATTTCTGGTTTTGATAGCCCCCCAGATCACCGGAAATTGCACTTCTCGGGCTTGAAAATGACCAACCAGATGTACACTTTTGCCTGAGAACCAAGTTTTTCCCCCCAATTTTTTTTTTTCATTCATAACCTTTTTTCAAGATTGTCACCAGTTACACATCATGTTCGACCTCATTGCATCTCCTGTGGATCATTGCTTTTGTAGGTAATTCTACGTAACGACCCACAATACCTGTCAGCCCCACTTTTCAAGGTTTTAAGCCCATTATTTGTTCAGAATTTGAATAATAAATTCACTTCAAAACATACCCATAATGTTGCACAAAATTTCATCTATGGACAACCAATATAGAACCCCCCCCCCCTCAACCCCTAACAGACCGGTCAAAATTGCACGAGTAGAGGGAAGTATGATGAAAAATGTTGGTCAAGGAATTTTGGAAAATTCAGACACAGTTAAATTATTGGTGTACAAATATTCAAACCTCTTATAACGGCTACTATGAAACTTCGATATCATAGAAAATACCCAAAAAATATGCTCGAGGGGGAGGGCGGTCTCCACCCTTCATCCTCCCCCTCGCTTGGCTACGCACCTGCGGTTAGAAATATTGTAGGAAACAGGCCAAATGGAAACCCAGTGCACCCATATCGATGTGGATCATATATATGATTGTACGTACTTACACTCATACACAAGATGCAAACCAAATTTCATTACGGATGCGTACCGTCTAGCTATTCATTTCGAGAAAAAAGGTAAAAACTACGGTACTTTCGGTCATATATATTAACAAATTGTGACACCTTTAGATAGGGGCCTTGCAAGGAATTTGCCAAGGGTGGGGCAAAGCTTGTACACAGACTTTCTAAGCGTAGCGCCACCATAAGTTGGCGAGAGGCGCAAAAGAAAATTTTGGCCGAAAATGCCTCCCAGATCGCTGGAAATGGCACTTCCCAGGCCTTGTAAGTTGCATCTAAGCATTTTCTATTTTGAAATTACTAGCGATATCATAGAAACATACAAAACATATGCTTAATAAAATTTATGCCACCAAATATTGGGGGGGATATTAGATACTATATCCCCCCCACCTAAAATATTGGGGGGGACATGTCCCCCCCGTCCCCCCCATGATCGCCGCCCATGGTTGCAGCAGTTTAAGGAAACAATTTAATTTGAGCTACGTTGACCATAAATAGCCTAATATAGTGTCCACGTACATTATCGAACGTAATATGAAAGTTATTACTTTAGAGTCACTCTCTTTCGCTTTCCAATTCGTCTTATTAACACGTGACCATTGCTCAGAAAGTCCATGAAAATATAGTTTATATCAAGCACTAATACATTTGGTAAGAAGAAATAGTAATAATGTCGAAAAGTCTTGTTCGTTTTTGTAAAGTCGAAACCAAGTTATTTGATTTTATCGCCAAATCAATTTTTCGAGTCATTTATCTGCCAGTAATTCATGTCACAGGTACCAAAAAATAGGATTCGAGTCTGATTCGATTTGAAGTCATTGACTTGAGTTAAAAACACTGATAAACACCACCGGAGACCACCGTTGTGAAACTTTCATGTTCGAGCTGTTTTGTTTTAAATGTGTTGTTATATAAATAGATAACCCTCCACTTCCGTGGAAGATGGAGTTTTCGTACTCTAAGATAAAAAAAATAATAATAATAATTTGTATGGCGCATAATACCGAAAATCTCTTTACAAGAAACGAAATGAGTACAAAAATGAAGCATAGTAGAACAAACACTTAAAGATAACGAAAAGATCAAAGAAACTACAAATCCAATGAGGGTAGCACGTGACTTAGTAAGTTTTTACAATTGTCTGTAGTAGGGGCATTCCTAATGTAGGTTAGGAGAGTATTCCAGAGTATGGTGCCAAAAAATTGAAAAAGACGCTAACCGTACATGTTAGTTTTAATTAGTGGCGGCCTTAGGAGAATAACACTGTTAGTTCTGAATTAGCGAGTAAGAATTTGTCAGGTGAGAAAGTTGGATATATATAGTTTGGGGCAAAATCATGGATGGTTTGTAAGTGAGGGTGAAAAATGTGTACTTTATTCTTTCAGAAACAGGAAGCAAGTGAAGTTGGTGAAAAATAGTTTAATGTGGGATCTGTTATATGTGTGCGTTACTAATCTGGCGGCGATGTTTTGAATGTGCTAAAGCAAGCAGGTATAAGCAGGAAGACCAACTGGTTAATTTTTCTGATAGCTTGTGAAGCAGAGCGGCATATATTATTTACATGGGGCACTACTGTGAGTTCATCATAAAAAATAACGTAACCGAGATCTTAACAGAGGGAACTGGAAATAAACAAGAATCGCCTATCTTAACAGAAGATTCGGGGGTGAAATTACAGACCCGTGACGAAATATGCATCAAATCGGTTTGTTGTCGTGAGAAATATATCCAAAGACGCAATATAAACAATTATATGAAATAATTTAGCTAGCACTTGATTTTGATTATAAAAAAAAGCTGTCCAAGGAGAAGCTTTAGATGGAGAAACGATGTTCTCTGGAGATTGATTTATCATTTCAAAATGCATGCAGTTGATTTCATCTTGAAAATAAAGGTCATATTAACATTCCAAAGGAGTACTGAAGTTTACAGAAATTCCTTGACCGGTGACGTTGTAACACATTTATCTGTTGCTCGAAGTTTTCATAAGAACGGCTGCATTAAACAGTCAGGGAAAAAAAAGATTAACAGATTTCATACACAATAGAATACGATTCACCAAATTTATAACAGGGATTAGAAAACTGCAAAATCAAGAATCGGCCGCAATCAGTGGAGATAAATTGCCACAAAGACGGAAGTTCCTTAGCGTAAAACATAAACCTCAGCATTATTTGTGGTCCGCTAAAGACAGATGAATTCTTCTAATATGGTTAACTGTACGGCATGATACTCTTCCAAGTGATATATGTAGCCTCCATCCACCGGACCTATAAATGGATTGACAATGATAATATGCAATATCTAGAATACATATAAGCATATATGCATTATTACACACCCATTAGGTACCCATCTATTTATAATTAATAACTACCACCAAACGCTTTAAAAATTTAAATACCAAACATAATAACTAAGTATATAGTGAAAGGTAATCCACGGAGCCAAAGTGATTAGTTAACTAATTATTGTATCCTCTTTTTGGCCAGTATTCATTGATGCGAAATAACAAAACTGTTCAACGTTTCCCAGACAATCAGTTTGGTTACTCTTCTTCAAGCTGCTCAACTGAAATTCTATCAAACAAAGCTTTTCCATGGAAACTGAAACAAAATCTCAGTTGGTGTTATCAAATGGTCTATAAGCCTGTGGAACCGTCCACAACTTACGGAATCGAAGGTGGTTGTGAGCCAACCCCAATTTGTATTCCATAAGCAATATGGTATTCTACGATTTCTCTGTCCTCATCTGATTCTTGGTATTCAAATGCAATTGAAGACGGATTCATGTTGGCGTTGTCGGCTAGATCGACGATAATTGGAATAGAGTAAATGTTACTCTCAATATCCTTGGTTGTTTCTTTGTCATTTTGATCAAAGCTAGGTTTAGCTATAGCTTTGGTCATAGACAGCGTCTGTTTTACAACTTGCTTATTGTTACCTGCATCTTGTACCTCCAGCGTCCAGTGATGATTGGTAATTACCTGTGATATCATTTTCTTGCTTAACATTAAGCGTATCACCCTTTTGGCAACTGCTGTTATCTACACTGAGTAAGCTTGAGGATGGGCATATAGTCATAGATGTCCAAGCCTGAAGTTTTGTTTACCTCCCTTCGACTAATAATGGTATAGTCTTTTATTATGTCCACAGAATTCGTCATCATTTCGTCCGACGATTTGTTTATCAAAGGAGGATGTGGCAATGTCAATGATGACGGAAATGAAGAAACTAGGGAGGCTGGGAACAGTGGTGGGGGTGTAGCTGCAACCTGCCGGTGGGTGCAAGACTCCACTCCGGAAACAGCCAAATCCTTTTTCAGCTCAAGTTTCGTGAATTATTTTTGTTGAAATCCCCTCCTTACCTCCAATAGGAGTTTTGCGTGATTGATATATTTTGAAAAGACATGATATTAACGGCCATTTCCTTTCTCTCAAATATCTACCATGAATAATACTACAAATATATTTGCAACAATTAAGAGGGTTTTGTCTATCATGTATTGTACCCGAGGGATGAAATATTGGAATGTAACCATTTCAACCAATGCCTTTAGCGATTGTGATGTTGCCTGGAAAAATCTGACTAATAGTTTGCGTTTACCCAATAGACACATCAGATATATATTGTTAGATGGCACAGGTCACGTGCAGTAATAGATTTCTCAATGTGCTTCCTGCCAATTCCCTAGCATTTTGAATTATTTTAATTTCTGCAGATGCATAGAGAATCATCAGTCTCGATTATTACTTTAATTGACGATGTAGGCTACTATAGGGCTGTCAATATTGTAATATTATAACGAGCCCACGACATCGGCATGTAATGTTATAAAGGGACTCGCGAGAGAGAGGTACTGGGGTATCTTGATGCCGTATTTTACGCTTCTTCAGGAGACGTCTCGAACGGGCGATAGAGGAAAACACTGACAGTTCTCACAAAACAAGTTGACAAGATAGGATTTGATTAGTGATTCGTTATCATTCATTCTCTGTCGATTCTCTTCTCCAATTAAATAAAATGATTAGTTTGCCGGCAAAATGAAAACAAAAATACAATGATCTGACTCTGTCAATAACGCAATTCGAAGTCACGAACTTGCGGGACCATGCCGCTTTTTAGAAAACATTCCACCGAAAATCCCACTGCGCATAGTCAGAAGGCAGCTGATAACCTGTCCATCCTGCATTAACCAACGATATAAAAATCAGTGCATAAAGCACTGATCTGCCCTGATTAGTTGGGAGTTTGGATGTCAACCCTTTTTATGGAAACTACCCCATACCACGTGAGAAGAGCCTTCTCGAATGTTCCACAGATACATCGGATCTATTTTGGGAAAAAGGCCCTGTAACATGATTCAATAACATAGTTAAAACTTCTCGTGGGAAAACTGAATCCTCGGCCCAGATAAATATTTAAAGGGCCTGTACGGTCTCTCGATGGAGTGTTCCAGGAACATCAAAGAGGGCAGTATTACTATTTCATAACAATACTAATACTGTCACAGTATGTCTTTAACTACTCTATGAGACTGATAAACAACGGAGGAAGTATCAATTACTTGTTTGTTAGACAACTGGTTAGATACAAAGTTGTAAGGTGTTTCGTCTTGTTCATTACAATAGATGATAGGTCACCATAGCTATAAATACATGAAATAATGCAAACCAAAGCTTCTGAATCAGCACGAAAATAAGACATAGGAGATATTGAGGTTGAATTTTAATTTGATGCCTTATGCCTTATAATAACATATATTTTAAAGCTACACATCTTTGATAACATTATCGACCTCATGGTATTGCTGAAAGTCACCAGGATTCTGAATCACGCAATATTTCTTTCTTTCAAATAAAAACCTATTCGAAAGAACATTCTAAACGAATATATGCCAATCTAGTACGACAAAGGCCAATAACATGATTTATTGTAGAAGTTTACCACCGTTCTCTATTTTTTTGTGGGAGGAACAAAACAAAATATGTGTGATTGTATACCAACATGACCCAGCAGTTCCCGACCCACAACAGACTTAGTGGCATTTAATAAACCACAGTGTCTCGCCATAAATGGCCACAGACAAAAACCAGTTTATATACCGGTTTCAAAGATTATAACATAATTTTTTCCATCTTACCATCATTTACGCAGGGAAAATATGTTTTATATTTGATAGGATAGATTGTATATTTGAAGGGATATAATAATAGTTTCTATGGTTCTTGGCCATAAAATATATAAAAGAAGATATGCGAGCACCCCTAAGCTCCATAGTTGACGAGAAGCTTCAACATTAAGTCAAACGTCCCAATCAGAAGAGATTGCATTTGTGAAAGCCGTGAAACTCCGATAACAACAAAGCATCCAAGAGCGAAGGAAAGGACGAAAACAAACTGTGGACACTACAGCTTTGTCGGCTATAGTAACAAACTAAATGACTCCATATGAGATATACAATGTACATTTACAAGCCTACTAAAACAATTATGGAAAACTGACTTAGGCAAATATAAACAAATAAAGCTGCAACAGGAAAGAAACGTAAGCTAGAACGGGGTTTCGAATCCGTAATTTCATGATTAAAAACCCTTTGTTCTATTACGACTTAACTATAATAAAAACTTACAATTTGTGGAAATAGCTCGGACGTACATGCTGCATAACTTTTCAAATCTTAATAAATTAATTTATTACTCAGGCTTCTAGAAACAACTTAATTAAAAATTTGGGAAAGGATCACCTCCGAAAAGCAGCGAAACTGTCCTTAGATGTACTGGTGTATATGTATTTATTTCTGAATAAAACAACAATAAGAATATTTACAAGTAACAGCTGATGAAGGACATGAATGTTTTGAACAATATTCAGTTCTAAAGTTTGATATTTTTTAAATAATCGAACTGCACATGATAACGCATGCATTTAGCTATAGCACTGTACACAATGCACATAAATATTGAAGAACATACAACAAGATTCAGTAAAGTATATCCGATCAAAACATGAACTAAAATGACCTAATGCAATGCTTGATTTGGCAAAATGTTCAGGCAACAACATTGTTCTTCTGCCAATATGTGAAAGAACATAACCCAGATGGTAACTAAATTACAACAAAACATTCGTCAATTAATGTTTGGCGCCGACGGTGAACTTTATATTTTCCAGCGTTTAAGAAGTTTTAAGGAGTTAAATCGTTCATTGGCAGAGATTAACAATTTCTATCTCAACCAACGAACCGTCAATGCCGAATAATAAGGAAGTGGATTTAATCCTCATAGGGGCGTGGCAAAATATATTAAAGAATGACATACACCCTTGTATCACAATATGTGACAATTGGTTTGATACCGCTGAATGACTTTCTGCCTCATCAGATCTTGCCGAATGAAAAATCCATTACGCGTTCATACCGTTAACATCAAGGGCGTAGGAACCGGGGGGCTGGGGGGGGGCGCCAGCCCCCCCAGTGAAAAATGTGGAGGGGCGGAAGTATCATTCCGCCCCCCCGGTTCGCAAGTCAGAAAACCCCTTTTTCATTTCCAAATGAGAAAAAAAATCTCATTTGGAGCACCAAATTGCATCTTAGGCCAGGTGAAAATACAAAATTAAGTATACAGAATGGAGTGGGTGTTGAAGTGTGCTATATTGCACCAAATTGCATCTGAGGCCACCTGGAAATGTAAAAAATTCCAAAGGGGAGGGGGACACCCCCTCCCCTTAGACCCCTCCCCCAGGCCGGCCATCAGTCTTCAGCCCCCCCACTCAAAAGTACCTTCCTACGCCACTGGTTAACATACAATGTTTGTTGCGATAAGAGATGGTCAATGTTGAGTTGTTCCATAATAATATATGCCTATTATACTACATAAAATCGTTACCAAACGTCTTTTTTTATAAGAGAGCGATTGGTAGTCTAGAAATATATTTGAAGTCAATTATTGTTATCCTTTTTCATTTAGAGCTGGTGTTTCATGTCGTATTAAAGCGTATACTTTATATACCTGCATTCATATTTAACTACTTTTTTTTTAATGAAGTGAAGCAAAAATTCTCACCGTTCCTTTGTAAATGATATAATAATATTGAATATTGAAAAGGCATTGTTGTTTGATACACTACATAACGTTTTAACTGAGTAGAGGGTCATAGATTGAGACATTGGATCAGCCCTTTACCGGTCAGTTACCTGACTTAAAAAAATATATAATGATAACTGAATAAATCAGTGTCCGCATCGGCAAAGTAAATGTGAATAATTTCCGCTGTGGAATATACTGTTCTACACTTCGTTCATAGAGATAAAAGGGTTCTTCAAGTCCAAAACTTCCCTGATTCAAGTTTGCAGGTTAATGCATGACGACATTACTTTCACGATAACAACGTTTCGACCTTGCTTGTGTGTGCAATTGTAGTTTGGGTTGTTAATGTGTGTATATAGCTATTAATGTGTCCTGTAACACATGCATTAAATGTAAACCATGCACTCATGGCTAAGAGATCTATTTTACTACAAACGTTTGGCTCCTTTTAAGTCTATAGTGATTTAGTCATGGAATTGAGCAAATCTTGGTTACCAAACTGTTTCCAAAATGATGTAAGCAACTAAACAGAGAATGAACGAATGATTGTACATGATATTGAAATCATGTGTACGTCTCTGACTATAGACTATGAATGCAGTCATACGTCCACTTATAGGTTTCTTTGTAAAGAGCTCACGTTTACAATATATCAAATTAAGAAGAACTGGACGTCTGCCGAGATTCCTGTGGTGTATGTGGTAATGGGGTTCCTAAAATTATCCCCCTCCAAAGAAAAATGGTGTGATGGATCTACCTACATATATTCCGCCCCACCCCTCCTCAATCCAAGTGAACTACATCAAAGCATTGAGTAACTCATCAAACTTTTACTCTAAGACTTTCCAACATAGTCACATGCATCATAAATGGTTATTTTATCTTTCTATGGTGGGTACCCGTGCCAGAAGCCCATAAACGTCCACACCCCCTTCAACATAAAACTGAACTAGACCAGCGTGACGTTAAACGCTATATTTACAGCTGGTTACTGTATGAACAATGGTCAGATAACGTCTAGGCCAATGATCTTCCACGAGGACTAAATCATGCCAACCAAACAGACTCCTACCCTCAGAATCGATTCGCGAATGGGTGAAAGCTACCTTGGACCACGGACTTATACAAATTTGATCTCTGAAAACTGTAAATAGAATGTTCGACGTTTGGGAAAATCCCGCGACCTGTAGTAGGAATGTTTCGCGACCCATGCATAGTTTGTGGGGTGTCTTCCTAGACAGTCAGACCTATATCCATATACTTGGGAAATGCAGAGTTTCCCTACCTGTCATTTGAGTAGCATATCCCTGCATGTACCAAAATTATTTGTGTATACAATGGGGGAGGAAAAGGTCCAGGGCAGTGAGTGGCAATAAGGAATTAGGAACGTCTGAAAGGGGTACCCAACCACATTAAATTTCTGGCGACGGTCACCATTACTCCTTGTTGGTAAGCTGAACAGTTTGCAATACGTTACATTCAGTTATTCACTGTGTTGATGTAGCTCAGTGGATGGAACTAGGGCAAATGGGGTGTTGCTAAATAAAACTCCTAGCAGGCGTATACTCTAGCATAGAAAATGTCTGGCAATAGTCCTGTATGCTACATGGTGATATGCTGCATATTTATCAGTTTATGGGGTTATTCGTTGAGCTTCTCTGGTAATTTGGAGAGGGGCATTGTGGCGGGTGACGTCTTACGGGTTTCTGGTATGTGTACCACACTACAGAAAATGTCTGATAGTGGTAATGAACCATACCCGTGGCTCTTCCATCCGGTAACTCGTTGAGTGAGCAGATCTCTGGCTCAGTTATAAGTGGCAGGGAGAAGTGATTGGCCATTTAGTAGCTTCTGCCACGGGTTACCCACAACAGAATGGGTATTTATGATACAGGGACTGTGCTGCAAACATTTGCAGTTTCGTTCAGTTACCCGATGATATAACCTAGTTTTGTTTGTGTGTGTGTGTGGGGTGAGGAGTCGAATAACCTCTGCCATCACTGTTGAAAATACTTTGAGATGGTGTAATTTGAGTATATGGGGCTTTCAAATGGTTATGCTATGTGATGATGTGTATAGCTTATTTTTTATCCTACCCATGATTGATCACACAAGGTAGCTGATTTTTTTCTGCCATCTTTTATTCAAACTTTGAATTCAATGTACAATTTTGTTTTTCCATTTTCGTAAATAAACAATAGCTATTTCTTAAATAGCGACCATAATTGTGAAAAATAATGTGATCAATTAACCAAGTATATTAAATTAATACCAATTTCGAAATAAATAATAAACATTCCCACGCTAATCAAGATATAACTGAATCAGGACAAATAAATAGTGACTCCGAAAACCTAAACATCAAAAATAGAAGAACAACTAGAAAATGTTGCGTAAAGGTTATTGTAAGAAATGGGAGAGCGAGTTTCGCACTAATGAAGATATTTCTCCACCTTTTAGTAAGAATTTAAACTTATTGAAGAATGCATTTGTATTTGGAATACCACTGTTCATTTTTTCCTGATAAATATAATACTGCATATGAAAGATAAGGAAATTCATAGGGCGTTTTACTTGAAGACGATAACCAATCATATATCTTGCTTAGAGAAAACAAATTGTCTATTTAAAATTTTCTGCTCAACATTTAAATTGAAGTTGAAGGTAACATTACACTCCCAAAATAAATGAACTTACGTTTCATCTCTTTCACCACATAACGTACACCGTGGATTATCCTCCTTATTCATTAAAAAAGTAAATAATTAGTACCTAAAATACAATGTATAAAGCGAAACTGAAAGTATCAAATCTTAGTATCTCTAAGTGACTTTAGAGAAATCTGAAAAAAATATCTCTCCACTGAAGCTCATCTATATTGAAGTGCAAATTCCAGACAAAACTTTGCATATTCTGTATTAGTATACTTTGTGGATGAAAATAGTCTTTGATATCACACTTTGGTGACTACACAATAATATTGACACAATCCTAAGAAAGCATCTTAACCAATGTAATTCTTCTGAAGAGGTGGTGATTCTTTTCAAATGACATATGGGTATACTTGTGATTCCTTGTTCAAATCCTCAGTCTGAATGAACTACAAGTGCACACGAACTTGTTTTATATTGTATTAACTACAGCCGATGACATTTCCCTTACTTAATCCCTTTATCTGGACAACGGATGAGTAATGATCTTTATATTGTTTGACTGCAGGTGACAGGAATTTCTTTTGTCTCATGTACACACATAGATACACAGTCATGAGCCTGGTGTCCATGATATCACTGCGATAGATATTCGAGCTTTTACTGTGTGGAGGTAGTGTAACCAGTTGCAATGTTAAACCGTATTGGTCAAATACTGGTGTGCCTAACTTTTACTGTCTTTATAAGGATATAACCCAATCGAAGCGCCAATATGTAAGCAAGTGGGGTTTGGTTAACAGGTTCAAGATTGATACTATCGTTCCTCTGTGAAAAAACCCTTTTTCTTTGGCCTAGTTTGTGTTCAAGGCCAATACCCGGAATGTGCTTCTTACGAGAATCATATAAATAAGTTGCATGTCGCTGTCAAGCAAATAGAAGATTATAATAGGAAGGTCAACTTTTTGAAGGACAATTTAATATTTTATATCACACACAACTACTGTGATCCATTTCCTATAGTATAAAAGGAGGGTTTAGTCAGTCAAGATCAATCAACAATATCTCGAGTGTAAGACAATATGTTGAGAGATAAGGTCTTCAATCAACAGCGTGGATTTATTTTATCTTTATTTGATGATGGTTACATTATCCTAACGGAACATATCCCTATATCTACAATTGTCGGAATCGTTTGGCGAAAACCACATCCTCATAGCATCTTGTATCGCAAAGAATTGATTTTTTTTTTAATTTTCTGATATTTTGTAAGTGCATCTGGCAACAGCAAAACAGATGATGGCATTCGGGTACTTCAGCCGAAAAATGTCTTTAAATTTTTTAAACAATTGTCCAATTTATAACCACAGAAGAAAATAATATTTCTTCAAAAAAGATACAATTTGATGAACTTGTAACTACAGAGAACTTGGACAGTCAATTTTTCTAAACGTAATAACCAGATCAAATGGTGTGAACATATGTATAGCTATTGCACACGTAATGGGGATCTTCAACGATTTTACCGAGGGTGCTGTCATATAAATCCTAACTGAGATGTAGATACGACTTTTGGGACATAATGCGCGTGATCTATACTGTTTACATATCACTACAAACTTTTTAAAGCTCTTCAATTAACCTTTCTTGTCTGTTTCCCTGGTTCTGAACACATGGGATGTAATGTGGTTCAGTCTGCAAAAAAAGAACGGACCAAAATATTCTGAGTGATTTTTAGAGACTGTAACTTGTGAAGTTTCGCGGCACTAGAATAGACCGATATGACAGACCCCTCTTTTAATTTAGGGCGTGTCTGAAGATCCCAATTGGTAAGTGTAAATTAAATGACGACACACTCAAAGAAAGGTTCAGTATTTTCACTTTAGCCCTTATTGTGTAATGTCAGTTGTACTGAACGCATGGAATGTAATGCGGTTCAATCTGCAAATAAAGAACGTGTTGAAATACGTTCTACACACGTTACACGTCTTTCAGAACTCAAAAGTACAAGACTTCATGTACGGTTACCTAACGTAAATGGTATCGTCATACAATTAACTTTGAAACACTGTTTGTTATATCTCCCGTCACCGATTATACAATGATATCACTGTCATTTCCCTGCTTTTGTATCGAATATTTCCTTTCTTTGCTATGGATACAAACATAACTGACAAACATAACATAACAAACATACAGAGCTGCATTTAAGAAAGACAACGGCTTAATAAACTGTTGAACCATTCAATAGAAACTACAACGGTCTTATAGGAATTGCAAATATGTTATAATGTACCAATTTGGAAATCACATCTCAGAGTGCGACGACAAAAAAACAGGGATACTATTAGCAGTTGATTATCCCAAAACCCTCTTCACCCTTCCTTCCCCTATTCCAAAATGCGGATAATATTACTTAAATTACTGCACTTTCGTTGTTGATAAGCTAATAATATCAATTTTATAAGAAAGATTAGATTAGCTTGTTAAAAGATTAAAACTTTTAACAAGCTAATCTATTGGTAACTTATCACTTATATTTTACAAAACTCACAGTGGTTCACCATACAGTGAATAATGAGGCTCGGATTGACATTGACAAGAGTAACAAAATTTAAGAAATAATTATTGTGATAATAATTAACGCTTGTTTTCAAAATTGTTCTTAGATGTAAGGCTGAGTAATAGCGACCTGGTAGGATGGAGGGTCGCCATTAACACTGCCACCGTTGACTGGAGCTGGTTGCATGGCCATATTAACTACACCTGTATATGGACTTGCTACATTAGCCTGCCTTGGGTAAGTAATCTGTAAGAAAGGTAAAATTATTACATTATCCTTTTAAGGAAACACTCACTATTACACCCTCAAAAACCCCAGAAAAAAACACGTGAACAAAACACAACAGAAAACAAGCAGGTGCATCATGGAGTTACAGATCTCATCCAAACATTTGGGTGTCTGATCAGTGTGAGGTCATTACTATGACACACAACGTTGGAGAAACATGAAGATTTGTAATGATCTCTTTTACATTTTAATACACTTTAAACATTCATTCAAGCAAATCATTCCTACCTGGTTTGTAACTTTCATATAATTTGACATGTGCACAATAGCAAAGTATGATATAAATTTTCCTCCAAGTTATAATTTGCATTGATTTTGCTAAGCATTAAAAACCAGATACCGGAATAAAACTGTGACTGAATACGGCCAGTTTTGATCCATTTGCCTCCATTGGCCATTGACCATCCAGTGACCTTTCGTGTTTACATTAATTAATGTTTTGGTTATTTTACATCTGACGTTTGGCCATGGACGTCATAAATCACACAAATATGACCTCTGATCACGTGATCATTGTCATTAATGCGTTATAAATGCGCAGAGTCTGATACACCTCATGGTTTGAGGGCTTCAGCAACTTAGAATGCAATTGTTATGGCCAAAATGGTTAATTGACATTTCACATATGACCTATACCTTATGAAATCATAAGTCACGTGACACACTACGTCCGACACAGAAGTAGGCTACATACCCACAGCTTGAACTCTGTCGTGTTTACGGTTAAGGAATATTATACGAAACGCGTTCCGCATAAATTTGTCCTTCCACCTCCTTTGATCTTTGATCTTTGACCTTTAAATATTTCATTAATTAGTCAACTGTATAGGCATAAACCCCCTGATATCCTTCTTGTGTTTTAAGGTTTGGGCTATCTTGTCATTTCGTATACGCATCCAATGACCAACCTGTTATTTGTCGGTTAATTGACCTTTGACCTTTGACCTCTGAACTTTTATTATTTTACCATTATGCATGATTAAGAAGTAGTCTGTGAAAAAACCTATTTGATTTCTTTTGTCACCCCATGATACCCGAGATTCAGTCAGACTAATCTTCCAAGTTTCAGTAGAGTACCTCAAGGGGTGTGAGGTTGGCAGCAATTTTAGTACCAATGTTTCACAGAATGGTCGATAAAATGCAATATCTCATCCCCAGTACACGACGTGTAGGGATGTGACAAAAAGGCAATACACGGATCAATGCATAATGTCAATTGTAAGGGCTATGTGCCCTTTACTATTTACTTATGTTTGGTTGATCAGACAACTATTGCAACATGCTCTACTTTATTGTAAAGTTATGGAAACTTGAAAAAGAACGCAAATCATGCAAATTTCATCTACCCTTAAACAGTTGCTGCATATATTTTTTGCATAACTGTCACCAATTTGACCATTGGCATTAATTGACCTTGTATCGTGGATTTTTTAGATAAGAACGCTATTTAGATGCAAATTATGTTACAAAAGGACTGGCTTAAAAGTTATAAAAGCAGGCCTCTGGTCTTTAATAGTATGGCTTGAATCGTCACAACAGATGTAGCATCACATGAACAACACAGGGAAATTCCCAGCTTGACGCTCATCGGTGTTGAGCTTGGCAGATGTTAACAACAAAATTGTCAAACAAAATTGCAGCTATATAGTCCATTTCTTGTAAAGTACTCTGGTTTTGATGTCATTTTCATATTAGCAACTGTTATTTTCGTAGTTCTAACCTTTACACCACCCACAACCCCCCCCCCCCCCCCCACCGAAACAGATCAAGTAGTGCATCATACATGCGGGCATTTACCCTCATCGTTAAATTTCATTGGCTTCGCGGGCTAGATTTACACATACCACTGTCAACCTTATTGAACTTCTGATATTCCATCCTTATACTTACAGTCACATCAGATTTGTAACATCTGGTCTATGAATATTCAGTTATGATGCTAACGGTAATGGGGCAAATATATAAATGCATATAAACCTACAAGGTGTGAGGTTCGGCTACATTCTAATTTAAGGAGTTCAAGACCCAGTATTGCTGTCACGTGTATACTTGCAACGCACACTATTCGAATATGCAACATGAATACCTCCTCACTGACTATTCCTTCTCTACCATGTGGTGTATACATACTGATGGAACGAAGAAAACTCTAAAGAACAGCATCAAATTCTAAACGGGAGAAACATCGTTCAAAATTTGAAATTCGCATAGAAGCTCATTCAAAGTTCAACAATCACGTTGGCCTACAGACTGATAGTTTGGCTTTCATGCTTAGTGTGATAAATCAAGCTTAGAATAGTGTTTCGACACAAAATGCCTCCTAATATGTATAAATTCCAGTTTCACAGTTGTTGTAGTGGTTGATTCAGATACAAGACTGTTCAAATCGGCAATGAGTCTCATTTAGCCTACAATATACCGTTAGAAGTGTATTACAGGCCTTACTTATTAATTTTAACACCAACTCAGCCAATTAAAAATATGAACCACGGAGAAACTCGTCACGAGCTCCTTACGTCATCACCGATGTTTTAAGCCGTACAGCTGCATCATCAAGACGGCAGGTGGGATTACTTTTACATGTTTGATTGATCAGCGGATGAATAAACTTCTAGAATCTTTGTAACACGTCAGTTGTATACTGAGTGCACATATATGTTTTTAAAGACCAAAACGACATGTATAGCATCAACTGTTCATAATTTAATTTGGAATACTGACATGGTAGGATGAACATAGCTCATGCGTTTTGGCCCAGAAAGGGTTGAAAATAGAACTTTTACTTTATTACGTAATTATTCTTGTAACGCCACTAGGCCGGCGGCGAATATTTTTTTCCCAAACTGAACTAACACTGAAATTATTTCCTCGATTCTGATTGGCTCTCAGCGAGCACGTGATATACTTTAGTATTCAACATGGATCCCTCCATACTCTTTCGATATCAGTATGATCAACACGAACAAATTCAAGATATTCACATTAGCAACTTTCCAGAACTTTTGGTAGGTATATATGAACGAAAGTATATAGTGCTCTTAACAGAATGAAGCAACTATTCCCAACTACTGCGCCCATTATAGGCAGTCCTCGATCGTTTGTTTACTCGCTTGGCTCCGCTCTACACAACACATGTAATGTAGCCTATTGTACTGTGTGCATACAACACAATTAAACATTGCATTTGTAATTGTATACATGTAGCCGATGTGCATATGTACGAGTTGTTTGTGTACATTTGGAGTTGCGATACTTTTAGTTTTATAATCATAAATTCAAAATGTATTCAGTCAATGAATCATGATAGGCCTAGTCGAATGTGCAGTCACCATGAATACAGCGAGTGAGTGTGTGCCAGCCAGTGAGTGTACACAAATAAAGCATTTGACGATATGTCTGTGTCTTTTGACTTGTTAACTAGTTGTGTATAGCCTTATGAACTATACTTACGGAAACCTATACGGAAACTCATTGGCTCGCTGAGAGCCAATCAGAATGATGAAATAATTTCAGCGTCAGTTCAGTTTGGGAAAAAAATAATATTCGCAGGCCGGCGCTCAAGTGAGCACGTGATATACTTTAGTATTCAACATGGATCATTTGTACGTAGAGTGGTACACATTTTCGTCACAATCGATAAATGTTGCATGAAAATCGGCTTGACAACTACTGACAGGGAAAAGTAGTAAATGAATGACGTCACTAGTTGTGTACTGACTCTGCACTATTGGACTCCGCCCCGAAGAACAAGTCGTGCGTATGGAAAGCAATTTTAACATTTAATCGGGAATTTTAGATATCTTAAATTGTATATTTTTTAGATATCTAAAATTCTATTTCAGATATCTAAACTTAACTTCGAGATATCTTAAATTTAATTCGAGATATCTGAATTGAATTCGAGATATCTGCAATTGAAAGCCAGATATCTGAAATGCATATGCAGAAATTCCCTATTAAATGTTAAAATGGCACGTATGGAAAGCCATTTTAACATTTAATCGGGAATTTTCAGATATCTGAAAGTGAATTCGAGATATCTGTAATTCTATTTCAGATATCTGAAATAGAATTGCAGATATTTTGAATTCATTTTCGGATATCTCGAATTTATTTGGGATATCTCGAATTCAATTACAGATATCTAAAATTTTCTGGTATTTCGAGGTATCTGAAATTGATTTTAAGATAAGATCTGCAAAAAGTAGGCAGAAAACTAGATAGAATAAGCGGAGAAACGAATCGTCAATAAGAGGCCGCTACTCAGTGTTAATCGGACTTTTCAAAGGATCCTCGGCCCTCATGATTGGTATTTTTGTTTGTGGCATAAACATGAATTTTAGTGCTGCAAGTTTAATAGAAATAGATTACATGTCACTTGGCAGCTGGGTTGGAAACTTACCACTTGATGTTGGGGTACTCCATTTCTAAAACACGTGGCACTAGCTCCGATGATGCAAGCCAAGAATTGCAGTCCAAACAAACTGCAAATTATGCTGTACAAGAGGAATCGAGCAGTACCCTAGTAAAATTGAGAAGCAAAAGGCAAATATAAAGTACTAGGCATGTATCAACCTGAAAACGGTTGTAATATGTAATCAACAGTTTCATCACAAATCACACGGCGAACATCTTTTGTTATTAATTAACCTTTGACCATACAAACATCAGTGTTTTAGTTTGAGCATTGACTTTAACGTCATGGCTCTTACAAGACACTTCATATAAACTTCAGCTGTTTCATGACGATGCTTTACCATAATTCAGGTTAGAGGAATGTGAACAATAAATACTTTTTCATTTACATTATTGAACCATATTGATCTGAAATATTTTCATTTAATGCAAGAATGAACACAACTTTACCTATCCTCATAAAACGAGACGATGGCGTAGTTGAGAATCACTTTATACATAATATATACTATAGCTATTGCAAAATGATGTCAATGACAATCTTTCGTGTAAAGAAAATAAAATGTTCGTATGATTTCTATTTGTTTGAATAATATATAATGTTTTCTTGGTCCTTACGTAAGCATCTCCATTACATGCAGTTATAGTCGCCTGAAAACCAAGGCATAACCCACATATTAGTGTTGCAATGATGGCAAGAACCTTAAAAGTGATCACCTGTGAAAAGTAAAATAATGTATGTTAAAGACAATAATGATATCTATGATCTTAGATACGAGTTGAATTTTGCTCTGATAACTGATGATGTTTGAATAATAATAAATTACACTTATATAGCGCTAAATACAGCGTTTCAAATCGCTTTACAAAGTAGGAAAGAGACAAAGGAAACCAAGGAAAAAACAAAGAAACTAGGAATCAAACAGAAATGTTTTAGGTTGTCTCTTAAAATACAAAGGGAGGAAGAGTCACGAACGAGACATGGAAGTTTGTTTCAAAGAGAAGGCGCAGCGACAGAAAAGGCACGATCGCCATAACGAGTGCGAGTACGTGGACCAGGAGTTAATTGCAAATGCGCATGATTGGAAGAGCGAAGCGAAGCTGTAGTTGACCGACGCAAAAGGAGTAAGAAGGTCTGTGATATATTAAGGGCCAAGCCCGTTGATCACTTTGTATGTGAGAAGTAGGATCTTAAGCTGGATGCGCTGAGAGATGGGAAGCCAATGCAATGAACGGAGTACAGGAGTGATGTGATCAAACTGTTTAGTGAGTGAGACTAGGTGCGCATCAGCGTTTTGAATTGTCCGAAGGGGAGCTATATGAGAAACTGGCAAATTCACAAACAAACTGTTGCAGTAATCCAGATAGGAGGAAACAAAAGCGTGAACCAGTCGTTCAGTTGAGCCTTGATCTAGATACCTCCTGAGTGTTTTAGCTTTATTTGTTGGATACGGGATAATCACGATTAGTCAAAATAAGAAGTTACAAAGGAAACATTCAAAAGGTTGGGTGGTAGGCTTTATACCAACTTTGATACGGCAAGTGAGTGTAGAGGTTAGATTACTTGTCCCCCCCCCCCAAAACTGAGGTCAATAATGAAATCAGTAAATAAGAGATATTTAGAAAAGTATGGCTGAATCTTCACACAACTTCAATAAATCATGAACCTCTCTATATTGTAATGCGCAACCATGCAAATTGTACTATAACTTGTAGCAATATCCAAACAAACACGTCATAGTAGAAATACAACATCCACAACATTATTGATGTAACGCTGTCATGTAATTCCCAATGTTAATAAAATTATGACTACATCTGGTAGCTATATTAGCGTTTTGGTCACAGGTGAAAACTTACGATGCTTTTCTTTCGTGTACTGGCAAGTCCGAAAGATCCTGTTATTATGGCGAACTGCAAAGAATGGAAATCATAGGAATAGCAAAAAATGAAACAGCAGTGATATTAGTTTTTAACAATTGTTGGTAGATATTAAAGGTGAAGCACACCCAGGCTACCATCAGTTCTGCCTCACAGGGTAGCAAACCCCTACCCACAACTGTGACGCTTATAAGATATTATCGCCAGTAGGTGAATGCAGCAGGAATTGTTGCGAGACATTTTTTCTCAGTTAGGTCATCTTGTTTACTTAAGGGCATTTAAGCTTTACAGTTAGGGTAGGACATCGACCGTCTCAACATCTACCACATTATATATTTATATTTAGAGGGGACGTCTAGTTCGTGTGTGTATTCATATATGTTCGTATGTATGCATATATGTATGTTTGACCTGAGCTAGGGTCTGATCATTGCAGTAGTATTTATCATGAATTTATTGATTGGAGAAGATTTTGGAGCTGGTGTTATGGTTTACGTTCGCGTAAATATGACAATAAATGCACCCTTTATATAGGTGACTAAAAACTGCCTGATGACATCTGTTATCTTCAATATGTATACGCCTACGCATAGTATATATATATATATATATATATATATATATATATATATATATATATATAAATATATATATATATATATATATATATATATATATATATATATATTGTTTATATACCACACGATTTAACAATAGTTGTATCAATTGAGTGATCATACATCAAAGGTATCCTTAGGTTAGTGCGAGGTCATGAGAACGTATCAAACCATTATAATAATAGATGCCATGGATTGCATGGATGATTAGTAATAGAAAGGTTTTTCCCCAAACCAGTACCGTTACTCAAACGCCCACAATCAATAATTACTAGCTACCTACTTTACCAAGCAGGCTACGCTTGTATCGAATATCAGTACAGTGCTCACACTGAGGTTTACCTCAGTCAACACAAACTGTGGACTTTTTAACTTGTCACAACCACAGAACTATACCACATACATAGACGCTACTTCCGGCTTCTCGCTTGCAGCAACGAACAGCTCACTCAAAAGCATCAACCTACACTGATAGTTTACTTTGATCAAAATTAGGCAGGGTAGTGGCGATTATAACGCCCTATTTAAAAGAATAATCTAACGGATTCTTGCGTTAGTAAAGCACAGCACCTTACAAACAATCTAAAATTTGCATTCAGCTTAAGTTTACTGAAATTTTCCGTTACACATGAAAAAAGATGACCAATTTTGTGTTCGAAACGCATGAGACCGGCTCATAAATGTTCAAGACCCGTTTTCGCTGACGTCATGGACGCACTCTGATGGGTAAACAACACTGTCTCGCAATGTGTGTATGCAAGGAAAATACTTATGTGCCAGGCTAACGGTTGTTCTAGTTAACCTACAAAACCACCGGAAAAGAGTAAATATTTTAATAACCAACCCTCTCAAGGCACCGGCACAGTGGGAATGGCTTCCTGTCATAGATACCGATGAAATTAAGTTCGGTTTCTATCACTATAGCAAGACTCGTGTCAGGATCACTTGAGGCATCATCTTAAGATAATTTTGAAGCCAGATTCGATTTTTACTCTGTTCGTTTAAAAAACATCACGACATCACAATCCAGTCGTGCTGGGAGATTCTACTGCTAATGAAAGTTAGGAGGTGGGTCTTGAAAGGAACGCCACTAACAGTATACACGATGATCATAGAAGTTGTTGCCTGACTCATGATTGTTAATTGTTAGGCTATACTCTACACTGTGTAACAATACACTGTAGGCTACGCTTTATTGTGCAGGCTAGCCTAGTAGGAACAGCCTAGCCTGGTATCACACACGGTAACGCAACGGACACGGAACCCTAACCTTACTGTAGCCTAGCCCCAAATTTACTGTCCTTAATCCATGGTTGCCATCAGTGGAGTAAGTGTATGATCCTGGGGCTATTCCCTATGCTAAAATATCTTGCACTAGTTATGAATTAAAAGTTTCCCTGAAGTTAACATAGTTGGCACCAAGGATGAGAATAAAGAACTTACTAGGAGCTAAATTCATGAAACATATATCTCCCGGTTCCTGGAAATCTTGAGTCAACCAGGTGCTACTTTTGTATGTTACTAGTTTTACCTCACAACCTGCCTGTTTCCAGTTTGTTCAAACATTCACGAGGGTTTGCAATACTAGATTTTTTTGATGCAGTATTTTCTACTAACTATGCTCAAATTTGATGATTTCTTATAAACAACCGGGCATTAAAAGTACCACAAATTTCAGCGCCACGTCCCTTTAGTGTGAAACTATGATATGCTGCTAACTTGTGTGAGCATGAGTCAGTTTGTTAAATATATGCAGCAATGTAAGTCTTAACCAATAGTCCTCAATATACAGTAATATTGTACAGCTTATATACAGGCTGTTGTATCTAGTCATACGATATTACAGCATGGAATCAGCCACTGGGTTTCTCGAATGGGCTCCTTGATCGACATTTCCCCCTCCCTACTTTAATATGGCCTGCTCGTAAACCAAACCTGTGTTGAAAGTCATGTCAAGTCTACTCCATATTTTAATTCTAAACCTTTCAGGTATGATTGGATACTTTGTTTGCATAACGTGGTGAGACATACATTCCAAAAGCTAAATCTTTCTCCCTTATCATTAAACAACCATCAAGTTTATTTTGTTTTAATGTTTCGAGGCGATGAGTCATCTTATACCAGTAAGTACCGTAAGGTAATCCTTCACTCCGTTCCTTGTCACAGAAAGTGCATAAACAACATGCAAGAAGCAGTCATGTGTTGCCAGAGCTCATCATTTGTTAACATACCATGTTAACAACAGACCGACACAGCAGCAAAATGAAAGTATAGAGGAATTACTCTTGTGCAAACTTATTGATGGTGATAAAGCAATTGATAAATGTTGCTAAATTTTGTGAATATGTTTTGAAGACAGAATTATTAAGGGCCAGAGTTTGGTTTTAACAGTCGATGTAATTTAGGCTGAAACTATGTTTGCAATGAAACGAATGTACGATAAAATAAGATTCAAATAAAGTGACCTAAATGAGTTTGATATGAGGATGTTTCATCTTCCATGAAATATTTTATATTGGTGCCCCCAGTAGCATTCCAGTAGCATTGAATATCGTCGAACAGTTAACAGTATGGTAGAAATAAGCTCATATATAAGTGACACATATCCAACTGAGTTCGTTGGAATGAAAGCTGTTATATAGCATCTTAACAATTATCAAGAATCAAAATTCTTAATAGAAACTAACAAAACGGACGGTAAACCGAAAAAGCGAATTACATGAAGTAGGTGATATTTTTAAAAGTGCACTTACCGCACCATTCCAGAGTCCCCAGCCCACGCGATCATAATATGGACAATGGAGACTGTCACCCAAACATATTAAATAAGTAGCGATGATAATTTCAAAAACGCCACAAAGAATAATTATGGTTCCTGTTGCAAGCCGAAGTTCTGATCCTTTGAGGTCACCAACATTTTGAGGGACCTGTTGCTGTACAGCGGGTTGATGATTCAAAGGAAAGACTTGTCGAAAGTTGGGTAATTGAGCCATGTTTGTAGAACAACCGTTTATGTCTAGAAAGATAATCATAAAATCTTGGTTCACTGAATCAGATATTGCTTGTACTTGTAGAACTTTTTAATGTTTTTCATAATACATCAAATACAGCTAACGCTCAGTGATATTACATAAATCGAAGTCTAGCAAGTACTATAGCAGATATAAATTAAATTAATAAAGATTAACATCATATCACCTACAGGCCTGTATATATATATATATATATATATATATATATATATATATATATATATATATATATATATATATTACTAGGCCTCTAGGCCTGATTGGTGCACAAATGATATTCTTTTACCACTTGTGTTTAGTTGTAAAAAACTCATTCGCAAAAACTCAAGCAATTGCTTATGGTAAATTATAATCGGTTGTACGCTGGTGGTACTTTGAAGGCCTGATAGTACCTATTTTAGGTATGCCATATTCTCTATAGGCCAACCTTACTGCGGAAGAAAACTTACTAAACAAATCTAGACCAAAGTAGTGGCCGTGTAGTATGTACATTAATGGGAATTTTCTATTTTCAGATACTGATATAGATTGAAATTAAATTTCAGTGACACTTCAGCTAAAAGTACCAATTCTGTAGCCCAGTTTTTCTTGCAAGAAAACATGATATCTCCTTGATCATGAATTTCTAGAGAAAAGATTATGCCTAAATTCTGTGGAAAACTATCAGCGTGTATGGTATGTAAAACGTTGCAAGATGAGCCAAGAGATCAAAGCATCATTGTCCTGTTCACGAACAAGTCTCCATAGCATTCCTGTTAGTGAATTGTGGAAACAGGTAAATTCTCCAGCTGTTGTAATTGTACAGGTTGTCCACAACATGAAGGAAAGTTCAAGTTTAGTTAAAGTCTCTCTGTCTGGGAAAATTAATTATTTAAAAGTAGTCTGTATAGCCGTAAGTTCTGGCCACTATAATTGCTAGACTTTTTCAAAAAGTACTCTCCTGGAGGTCTTAACTACTCTTTGTCCAGGCTGATATTGATTCAGAATATGATATTTGTGACTATCTTCCAATTTCATGTTTTGATTTTCACTTCATTTACTTTCTTTGAACAAACTTATCTCTACAAGAATGACGTATTTAAAGTGTGAGAAACATGATGAGACAAACAAATCTAGCATATTGCAACCTACTCTGTCCTATTCGTTTTGTTCTTTTTGTTATTTTGGCTTGTTTTTTGTTTCTTTGATGTTTGCAGCTTTTTCTTAGGGGATAAAGTGTTTCCAAACGAATTGAACATATTGGCTGTAAATTGATGATAAATGAATCAGTAGAGGTGTTTGAATAAGGAAGGGAGGTGGTGGCTGACATTGTTGATAGAATACAAGTATTGCTGCCCTTTTCAGAAACATTGCTTTCATTAGGAAAAGACACCGTGCCATTTTTTTATGGGGATGTAGAGCCTAAAGCCTTATTACATATACGTTCGTATTTGAACCACTTTTTGTCCATTAAGAAATATGTCATCATTAGAATCAACGATCCTTTATCGCTGAAATTGCCTGGGTTCAAATACCATTTGTCTATACGAATGAATATTTGCTTAACGCAAGGCCATCGCAACGAGGTTATGGTCTTGAGGTTGGGGGGCACGACCCTTCCATCGTTTTGCCAAGAGAGAAAACCTTGGCTCGATGGTAGAGTGAAAAGCAAAGGAAGTGTAAGTACGTAAACAATAAAGTGGTAATGAAAGTAAAGAAATGGGTGTCAGGCCTGTACGGAGAGGGTGGGGACAGTGATGACATTTTCAAGGTCAGGGAAGTATCTTCCAGCTACCTCAGGGTTGTTACTAGCAAATAAAAATATTTTAGAGTTCATCACATATAGTGTCACGGACTTAACAAGACTACTCTCCAGGACACAAATCGATAACTTACCATCCCAAATCACCCCCTCCTTGCACTCACAATTCTGTGTATAGGCCTGAGTGTTGTATACATAATTGCCGATTTCGTTTAGAATGTAACTCCATCGGTTCCCGTCCTATAATGAACTATATTCACGGATGAAATTTCATGTTGGCTAGGCAAGTCTCGTAGACATATAAAGTACATTTACCATAATTGCTAAATCTTACCCGCTGTGTGTTGAGGAAACACGGCTACAATGAAGTATGAAATTCTTTAGGTTCGTAATCTTTTACCTCTGCAACTATTATTTGTTGTGGTTGTTACCTGCCCTATCCTGTACCCGCCCTCTGTTGGGGAGGAAGTTAGGTTTATGCGATCTCTCCCTCTGTAAAGATGACTATGAACGCAATGTAGTGGCCGAATACAACATGCAACATATACGGAGGATGAAATAGCAGCAACCACAACAAAAACATGATAACATATTTTACAGATGGAAGCCTTGTTAATTTTTCTTTTTTTTATAGTTTTTTTGTTTTGTTTTGTAGCAACGCACAACATCTCATTAATTTCCTGTACTATCAAACTATGTATGCATCTGCTTTTATGATTGATATAATGAATAGTTGCCTCTTGAATGTCGAATTGCCATCATTTTATGCGGGACATATATACTATGAAGTATTTGCGGATATTTTGTGCCAGGACATTTCGTCCGGCTGGACTATACTTGCTGTGAAGGAGGGGGGGGGGACACAACTTTCAGCAGATAATGTCCGACCGGACTAAATGTGCAGGGGGATACTCTGTACTGTCACACCGGCACCTCAACGTTTCCATAAATATTTAGTATATTATACTCTGTGAAGCATTACATAACCTGCTATTGAAAACTGGCTAAAAAAGATAATAACTTAGTTGCAGTACAAAACCTTTACATTTGCCGGCACCTCAACGTTTCCATATTTATTTAGCATATTATAATGTGAACTTTACTTCACCTGTTATTAAAAACTGGCTAAGGCGGAACATAGATTACAACTGGCGCAATGTAATTACGCAGTTAACTTAATATGAGGACATATTATTTCGCAGTGTGTATTATTGCGTGGACTCCACGCGCGTAGCCAAGGGGGTGTTTTGGGTGTTCAAACACCCCCCATGGCCCAAGTGCCCCCACAAATATATGCAGAAAACACCAGTGACTTGGAGAGATACGCTAGTGATAATTATCGCACCCTCCTCCGGGCCTCACTCGAGTCTCTTCCAATCCTCCTTACAACGATGCACTTTGTACTGTATATATATATATATATATATATATAGGTCAAACCGTTCAGGTTGAGTACCCTCTACTACAGAATGCGATAAGTTCAAGCAGCGGGCAGGAAACTCAGAGTGAGTCATAGCGATGTCGAAACAGGTGCATCGCCATGCACAATAACGTTGTAGCTACCGGATATATATAGCTCAAAGGTCACGAACATCATATAGGCTTCATACGTACTATGAGCCGCTAGTGCCGATTTCCTAGATAGCACACAGCTTGAATATTGCGAGACAAAATGAGTGACAAAAAGCGACAAAAGACCACCCTCCATTCTTTTTTCATGAAAGAAAAGAAGGCAGAAAAACCGCCAAGAACGTCTAAATGGGCTAGCGTTGTTGAATATCCACAGAGATGTTCCTGTCAGCTAAGGGCGTAGGAACCGGGGCGAGGGGGGGGGGGGCGACAGCCCCAGTGAAAAATATGGTGGGGTGGAGGTATCATTCCGTTCCCCCCCCCCCCCGCTTCGCAAGTCAGAAAACCCCTTTTTCATTTCTCAATAAATGATAACAACATTCGTCATTTTACTCATTTATGCTATTCCCGCTTCCCTCATTGCTGAGAACATTTTGGCAGTAAAAAAATCTCATTTGGAGCACCAAATTGCATCTATAAAGCCAGGTGAAAATGCAAAATTATTTACAAAATGGAGTGGGTGTTGAAGTGTGCTATATTGCACCAACTTGCATCTTAGGCCACCTGGAAATGCAAAAAAAAATCCGTAGAGGAGGGGACACCCCTCCCCCAGGCCGGCCATCAGTCTTCAGCCCCCACTCAAAAGTACCTTCTTACGCCACTGCTGTCAGCGCAGATGTCATTCTTACTGACTTGGCGAAGAAGCTGAGAAGATTGGACTTTCGTCTGTAACAATTTCTCTATCGTCAAGACTCACGTTACAGTATACGCCCAACTTATACAAACTCTAAATTATCGCACTAATGGGATTTTAGTTTTACTTTTAGTGAGACTCTAAGAAACCCGTGATAGCAAATATGCCAAAATCAATGATGTGAGAGTACCGTTAACTCTTTGGGTTCCCAGTTTGCTTGTCAACAGACTTGTACAGTCCAAACGAAGGGGAACTCTATAGGTCCGCAATTCCCTTGATCTTTTTATCTCTGATTCCCCAAATTATCCTTCTTACAGTTCAAACTTTTGAGTTGAAGTTGAACCTAGTTGCTTGTACATGATATATATTGAGAAAGGTATCTCTTTTAGGTTCGCATTTTCCTTGCATCAATAATTGAGTCTATATAGGATTACATTTTTCTGATGTGAATAGAATTATTCCACAAAATAATTATAAATATTCTTTTGCATGATTTGAGCTCAAACATTGCACCATTTTGCATCTAGAGGCCTTAAAATTCCATTTTTTCGCCAAACGGGAGGGGACACCCCCTCCCCTTAGACCCCTCCCTCATGTCAGTCTCCAGCAAAACACCCCCATGAAAAAAATCCTGGCTACGCGCCTGGCGTGGAGTTAAATGCTGTCTAGAATGGTGGGATTATTGCTTTAATTTTACACTTTATACAGTTCCTTCTGAGTGTGTCTTAGTTTGTGTAACACTTATCAATGGACACAAATATAATTAAATTAGCATACTTATCAAAGTTTATTAAATAGTCGTGTACATTAATTCCTACTGCAATGCTTTGCAACATCAAACACAAATATAATAATAACATATATTCTATAATTTCAATAAAGCATGTATACAGTTTAGTGAGATGTGTGGATCATGACTGTTATATATGTTTATATGAATTTTCCGAAATCGGACTTCAGTATTCCCAACTGACTTCGAGTTATATATTATAATGATTGTTTTCTAGAAAAAGGCAAATACGTCACCAAACAGGACCAGTATTGTTCGAAAAGGTGAAACAATATTCCGACCTCATGATAACCCTTAGCTTTATTCGTATTGATGTAATGGAGTTATATCAACCGGAAAGCTAAACAGAACACCGGTACTCCATAACCAATGGTTGTATATGTAAATACATATTATTGAATACCAGAATGAACAAAACAATATTCCTTACAAATACTTAGATCACCTACCTTAGTCTTGAAGGCACAAATTTCTTTAGTAGGCCTAACAATTTAACAAGTTGATAACTCACACGTTTATTGTGGAAGTGAAAAGGAAGACCTTTCAGTAGGGAATGACTTTGTTCGTGATGATCATATGGCTTTTACATAAAGTAGTAAAACTGTTTGTGCGGAACGCTCAAGGAAATGAAAAGTTAGATCTACATCAAAGTACATCTTCCAAAAAAGGGCATATCATTCATGTAACGTCCGGTTAATCCAGCAACATTAATACGATGATAAACTGGTGTTGACAGTAAAGAGACTATCTCCATAGATATTTAGTATATTATACTCTTTGAAGCATTACATAACCTGCTATTGAAAACTGGCTAAAAAAGATAATAAATCAGTTGCAGTACAAAACCTTTACATTTGCCGGCACCTCAACGTTTACATATTCATTTAGCATATTGTTCTGTGAACTTTACTTCACCTGTTATTGAAAACTGGCTAAGGCGGAACATAGATTGCAACTAGCGCAATGTAATTACGCAGTTAACTTACTATGAGGACATATTATTTCGCAGTGTGTATCATTGCGTGGAGTTATATGCTGTCTAGAATGGTGGGATTATTGCTTTAATTTTACACTTTATACAGTTCCTTCTGAGTATGTCTTAGTTTGTGTAACACTTATCAATGGACACAAATATAATTAAATTAGCATACTTATCAAGTTTATTAAATAGTCGTGTATATTAATTCCGACTGCAATGCTTTGCAACATCAAACAAAAATAAAATAATAACATATATTCTATAATTTCAATAAAGCATGTATACAGTTTAGTGAGATTTGTGGATCATGACTGTTATATATGTTTATATGTATTTTCCGAAATCGGACTTCAGTATTCCCAACTGAATTCTAGTTATATATTATAATGATTGTTTTCTAGAAAAAGGCAAATACGCCACCAAATAGGACTAGTATTGTTCGATAAAGGTGAAACATTATTGCGACCTCATGATAACCCTTAGCTTTATTCGTTTTGATGTAATGGAGTTATATCAACCGGAAAGCTAAGCAGAACACCGGTATTCCATAACCAATGATTAATGATAAATACATATCATTGAATACCAGAATGAACAAAACAATATTCCTTACAAATACTTAGATCACCTACCTCAGTCTTGAAGACACAAAATGTCTTTAGTAAGCCTTACAATTTAACAAGTTGTTAACTCACACGTTTATTATGGAAATGTAAAGGAAGACCTTTTAATAGGAAATGACGTTGTTCGTGATGATCATATGGCTTTTACATATAATAGTGATCATATTTAATGCACTTGAAAGCCCTCTTGAACTTTCTACATCACAATATCCTGGTGGTATTGCGTGGAATTGGTAAACAATCTGAAAATGAATACAATGGTTGAATAAATATTAAGAATATATCACTATCTCACTTTTACAAACAACCCAAGATAGTTCACAAGTTCGTGAACCAGTTATTGGGTGACCCACAGTATTCTAGAAACAGGAAACATGTACCATATGTGTTAACTGCATTAATCTTCTTATGAAATAACGCATCATGTTCTCTTTCGTAAGACAGCCTGCATATATCGATGGGTTATGGCACAGCAGGTACAACGTCGGTATTTGGGGCAAGCATTTCTCTATTGGTACTATATTCCCCTTGATGAAGTGACCCCCCACCCCCCCCCCCCCCCCCCGCAAAATTTGAAATCATATGCACACCACTGATGACATAAATGGCCCTTCCGAGTTTGACGCTCATCGAATTCGTGGACGAAGTTTAGGGGAGTTGCTGCTACACAAATTGACATATTGGATTATTTGCATAGATAACAACCTCTTTTACACCCTACTCACTCTAATAAATGATCGTTGACAAAAGAGTGTTGATGTCAATGTAATATCATATAGGATACTAGAACTGTATTTCAAACAACTCTTAAAACTTGCCCTAAACACTATTAAAAGCAAGTGAATCACAAATCATAACATATGCAATAATTATTAAACATCACATTATATAATTTATCTGAGTGAATTGACAATATGGTATGTAATACATAAGGATCACTGTTATGCCCCATCAATCAACTAAACCCAAATCGTACATATTTTGACACGCCTGGTACTTTAAACCTTTAAGCGTACGCTATTCACCTCTAACAACCTCACTTTAAACACCGGGAAATCGCTAACTTGATTCACAGGCAATTCAACATAGCCACGCCTACTATGCTAGCACGTGTAATCTCCCCTTGGTACTATTGCCCTGGTTAACTATTATCATTCTACACAACGTACACTCACAGCAACTATTAAGACATTAACATGTAGTATACTTAACTTATGTTAAAATACTCTCTTGTAAAGGATTCCGTAGAGTCATTTTTTTTAAATTTGCCCCCTCCCCTGCCCTGCCTTTGAAATTATGTGCGCGCCACTGCTTCAAATCTTAGTATTATTTTATTTTGCTTTAGTCTAGTTTAGTTGAATAAGTGGGACACTCAAGTCCCCATCAAGGACGCTATAGTAGAGAGAAAAACTGAAGACACAAAAAATCAGACCCGATTACAATACTTAGAGTGCTTGTCTAAAGCATTCTTAAACCCATTCACACTACTAACAAGTACAACTTTCTAAGGCACACTTTCACAACCTTTTTAGAAAAAAAGAAGTCATACCGAATATGAATCCTACTTTGTAACTTTTGGAGTTTAAGACAATGACCTCTGGTGCAAGTACTATTGGCAAAAATGGAAAAAGTTAGTGCAGGATAAATTGTCAAAACCCTGCACAATTTTGAAAACCTGAATCAAGTCACCACGTAACCTCCTTAGCTAGTATTAATTAGCATCTTTGTAATAATATTAATTACCATCTTCATAATACCTGAATTTAATATTTAACTTTCTGTATTGATTATGAGGTACATCATCAAAACAGGCACCTTCCCAAACGTTACTCTCCTTAGGGTATAACTTCCCAGTTTCCAGTCCATGTCACCATGTGACTGGAATATACTCCCTTATCTAACCGTAACAGCAGTGAACTGTATGTTCTTTGTCTGAACTATAGTTCCAATGACCTAGACGTTTGGCAGTATGTAAAGAATCAGTTAAGTTCGATGGTTCAAGAGGGGTCAATATGTTCAACAGTATTATTTCTTAAACATTGGTTGATGATCGATAGGAAGGGCTCTGTTATATTTCTTGTGTTCATGGGAAATATGGAATAAGAGATTTAGAATTAACGAAACGGAACGTAAACTACTTCTGTAGCTACGGAGTGTCATACTTTTGATTTACATAAGAAAACATTATCATAAGGTTCCAAGCAGATTCCCCCCCCCCCCAAAAAAAAAAAACATAAAAAACAAAAACGGGTTTTTGGTTGTGAGAAAATGGTTGGAAAATGTTCAAAAGTAGGAATTTCATAATTTGTAAAAACATTCTTAAAGTGTTCATAGATTATTCAGTAAACAGAATATTCTGATATATACTCCCAGTAAACATGTTAACAATTGGTTACCTTTGAGTATTCATACTACTTCAGAATGTTCCTAAATAACTTAAATAGTAGGGTCTCATTGTAGAATTTCAGATAATGCTTAGTTAGTGATGATATATCTACATCTCCTATGTGATAATGTTGTTACCGCCCTTAATAGTTTTCGTAAATGCATGGAATATAACCATGAACATCATGAATCTACATATCTTCGTTAATGTTAATAATTTCAGTAGAGAAAACATTAATGTTCGATACATGGGGAAATTGATTACACTTTGTATCGGATATCACTCCGGAATATTTAGGTGTCGGTGGTAGACTGTGTCGTTAATGAAACCATCAAAAGAAGCCTGATGCTAAAACGAATCATCTCTGAATGTCATCACACTGTCTGGCTTATTACATGACTTTTTAGGTCCATCCATCTTCAGGTATTTTCTCCTGTGAAATCTTCAAAGCAAAAGGTTAAGCCACCAAGCAACTAGACTTTCTAGACCTATGTTAATTGTCAAATACAATACACTTTTGTGTCGAAAATGGAATCATTTACATTAATTAAAACATGAAGAAGCAAGAATATTGAGAGAGAAAATACCTCAATTATCAAGTGTTTAATTATTGATATTTATTATATTACTGCTGTAGTTTACCTCTAATATTCTGATGACCCACAACTTAGCGCCAGCTTGTTAATACAAAGAAGGTCATGCAGAAGTTTCGTCTCATTTATAAAGAAATATAGATGTGGTGTTGAAATTATCAATTTTGCAAACATTTAAAATCTTTACAGCATATCATAATGGCTTAACTCATGAATTTATCAAGCGATAACGTTATGTCATGACTATCTATATCAAAGGAACATATAGATGTGGTGTTGAAATTATCATTTTTGCAAACATTTAAAATGTTTACAGAATATCATAATGGCTTAACTCATGAAATTATCAAGCGATAACGTTTATGTCATGACTTATCTATATCAAAGGAACATATTGGAGGTTTACCAATAATGATGTTGACAGACGTAATCTCCCTATATGCATTTACGGACTGATCGAATTATGTGTTGTCTAAGCTGCCTTGAATTATAACCTTACGTTAGTACGACCTAACAAGTTAGTGCCAGTTTGCAGAAACAAAACAGCGTGAAAAATACATATATATGAAAATATTATAAAAAAAGTTTGATTTGTCTGGCATAAAAAAAAGTGACTTACTTTTGAAAGTGTCAATCATGTACGTCAAATCATTATGATTTCTCTTCCACAGTAATAGCCTACTGCATCATTCAGGAAAGACGTTTCCAGGCCAATCCTGCAATTACATCATTCAGGCGTATATCAATCTATTGCTGTCCTAGTTTCATAAAATAAAATAACAATTGTACATGCGTAAAACAAACTGCACTCCAATCACTGTCAGACATCCAAAGATAGAATCTCCTGAAACACTAAATAGTGTGGAATCGGTTCCGAGGAGAACGATTGGATGCAGGAAACATAAAAGACGAAGTCATGAAGGGGCGGCGGAGGAGAGTTCAATCTTGGGATAGGTACACATTTGAGGAACAGTGAGCAAATGACATTGAATTAATGGGGAGGGGTGGGGCAAACCCCAAAATTATGCATTCCGTATCACGAATTGTACTATTTGAAATACTTTTTAATAATATTTTTCTTACCTTTTTGAAGAACACTGTACTTTTTAATTTCAATTAAATTTTTCAACAATATGGCAATTTGTACACACACAAGGAATACAAAAGGGCACTTCGTGTTAATGAAAAGAGTCGTTTTGAAGTTTACAAGAAGCCTAGTGGCAGAGGAGGGTCTGTGCCGGCCACCCCTGAAATGATTACTACATAAAGTGCAAATGGTGTGATAAGGTTATGGAATGGGAAAAGAATCGAATAAGATTACAGAATAAGTCAACATAGTGTACAAAATAATGAAGGGATGAGAGAAAAGGAACAGTTTGATTTTTGTCGTGGTTTTACAAAAATGACAATAGGGAGAGCTAAGGAAACTATGAGAAGGATGGATGGAACAGTTGTGTAAATACAATGTTAAGATTTGGATTAATCAGAAGGGAGGATCAATATAATATTGTATTGAAAAGTTATACTGTGCAGCCGTCCGAAGCTGAGAATTTGTCAGATGGCAAGAAGGCGTCCCTGCGCTTAAAAGAAAGAGACAAGTTGGTGATGGTCGCAATCGACATCCTCGTTGCTCTTACAATGCTCTCTTAAAGCTTTAGCGTCCTCATCTTGGTCATCATGCATTCATATATAGCGATAAACATATCATTTTAGAGCATACGCATTGACAAATAATCGAAATAAGGACTGTTATGCCTCGTAGTAGGTTATCTTTTGTCTCTTTGAATGATCTTTTATAGTAGTGAAATTACATTGTATAGGCTTGACATTGAATTTCGTATTTCTTTTTGAAAATCAAATTTAAGTTTCCCTTTGTGTTACTTGGTTGACAGCTATCAACCCTTATGATTAGCTCAGCCTCCGGCAACATCATGGACAACAGGTGAGAGCAGTGAAGTAACTCTTTCAAATTGTTTAACGAGTCCGTAGATTCTACAAACTTCATTTAAAATTTGCAAGCCCCGCCCAACAGATCATGCGCCAATCAAATATCCCTCTCTTTTTTTCTTTTACGAATGTTAGGCCTGTGTGCTAGCCTGTGTTATATCCATTCTCTTGAATGGTAGTGAAAAGTAGTGATCAAAGTGCATTTAGAATAAAAAAAGTTTAATCTGCTTCGGAAATTAGTTTTCCAAAATTCATCAGCAAACACATATTGACACTTTAAGGAAGTGTTCATCAACTACTCAGATAACGTATACAGCGATGGTGTGCACATGATTTCAGATGTGTTGGTGTGGGGGGGGGGGGAGTTCAAAATGTTCACGTGTGATCAAGGTTGGGGCATGGACTTTGATGGGAGGGCCGAAGGCGAATGAAGGATTTTGTAACAGAGGGGTGCTGTCATTGCATATGTTTCCTATAGAGGGGTATTTGCGATCCTCGCACATAGAAATTATACGTCTTATGTGCATTAAGAGGCAAACTTAGACAGTAAATAAGGGTAATATTAGTGGTACAAATGCACGGTGATACCACAAACCAAATAAATACCAAATGAAGCTGAAAAGGGAGAGAGTGGGAAGTTGAGTACTCCCATTCACGCAAGTTATTAACGTATGTCATTGAAAGGAACCATTAATATTTTTTATCTGTATAGTTTGTGTACTTAATGTAGGCTATTAGATGCACTATATGACCTTATATTGCATGACCTTACAATGGGGCTCTCCATAGTTTCGACTAAGGGGGCAGTCATATCAGATCTAACAGAGCGGTAGATAGATAGAGTTGCGACAACTCACTCGAAATTCGCCTCCATTTTTGTATCCATTGAGGGATTTCGTGTATTTGATGCATGTGGTAGTTCTATTCTACTATTGTTAATATAGATTGTAACGAAATTCTGAATTTAAGAGGAAACCGTTATGATAAGTGCCAGGAGTATATGAATGAGGGTAACTTGGTCATTGGGAGACCGTTCAGTCGCAGAAGTTTGTATTCAGCTGGCGAGTAATTAAATCACTATTACAAGTGGTCTCCCCGCCCCCCTTATTTTCAATATCATACAACGTATTTATAAGCAAACCTTGCGGTTACGGCAACTTATGTAGACCTAAATTTTAGTATAAAATGTGCAACAGAATGCATCATTTCACTTTGATTTTTTTTTTGGGGGGGGGGGGGCGAGGACCCCACAAACTCCCTTACATAGGAGTTGGTTTCAATAACCCCAGTGTTGGCCCTTTCCTATATACAATTCTTCATTTTCCCTCTGGCTCTTCCACAAGAGTTCAGTCATTTTCAAATTTGCAGTAAGAAAATACATGGTGCCACCTGTAACACATGTTACCGTGTTACGAACATAGCGCAGTAGTTATTGATGCACGGTTGTGTAACTTGAACAGTAGTTACTGTACAAGCTATGAGCATTGGCTGGTCCTTACCTTAATCGATCGGAGGAAATTTGGAATTTGCTCCCCCTACTAACCAATGCAATTGTGTATACGCTATTGTGGTAGGTGTCTTGTGCTCCCAACACCTCCTTCCCTGCTTTCCCTTGATTGGAATTAATGAGCCTTGTAACACTGGAGGTGTGTTTTGATGTTTTCGTAAGTCACTATTACACAAAAATATAAACGTATTAATTACACATATCAGGTCAGTAGTTTTTAATGGCAGCTATAAGGAAGAGGTCGGGAGAAGATGTCCTCAATTTTGACAAAAACGTGATTTATAAGTTTTGTTTGGTACAATGGAAATTGTTTTTACTGGGGTTGCTACTGTTACTGTTTTACTACTACTACTAAAACGTCAAGTGGAGCTGTGCAAAAAGTCAACTGAGGAAGGGACAGTGTTTTTCCAGCAGATGTTTACCCTAAAATGAAATTAATTTAGTAGACACTGGAGCAATATAGTGTGCCATTGAAATATGTATGGGTATGGTGACCAGGCATTCCAGCTGCTTATAGCCTATATTATCAGGAGTGGGAAGAGGGTTTAGGGTGGTATGGAAGGGTAGGGAGAAATGGGAGGGTTTGAGGAGATAGTGAAGGTAAGGTATGCACAATACACAATGTAAAACAAAACATGCTTACCATCGTTTTCATATTTCTCAAAGACAAATAGTATTGAACATCTTCTAGGGAGTGCTCTGTTGTTTTGAGAAGTTAAATATGTATTTTTTTATTTCTAACAATGTAAATAACAAACCAAAAACGATTTCTTTTTGTAATGTTTGGTCGCAATCGGTAATTTAAACGCCAACGGCAACTCACTACATATTTTTCTACAATCGTGCGTAGATATATAACTTGTAAACGGATGCAAAATGGCACTTCCAATCACGTGACTGAACATTCTGTGTCGCAATTTAGATAAAGCCGTAGATATCTGTCTATGACCCTGGGTCTCAATATAGAGTTATTTTAAGGGGAATCAAGGCCCTAACAGAGTTGAGTGATATCTGAATGAAAGTAACACGTTCGGTTGAAAGCACTCACAAACATTAAAACACACTGGATGAAGTTGCATACAGACGTGCTGGGTGATTGACTAGCTAAATGTTCCAGTTGTGCAGTTTGCAGAACTTATATATTTTTAATTTAATGAATGAGTTTAATCGAATGAAATCCATCGTCATTTTGCCTTAACTTATAATTAAAAATATAAAATAAACAACGTAATTTTTCACTCATAACATCTGTCGCTTTTGTCCAAAATGACAGATTCGTCTGCTTCCTAGGTTTGCTTACTAGGTTTGGTTGCACAGCCATTTTCATGATGAGATTATTATGTTTAGTTCTCAAGCGCGAACGTTGTGAACAACAGAATGAAAATTTAACCATTTGTAATTAACATTGTTAATATAGTTCATTACATATTACACTTTGAAGCAAATGCCACCCTGATTTGAGGATAAACTACATACCACATAGTTCTAGGACTCGAATCGAAAGAGCCGGAGGTAAAAAGTTCCAAACATACTTGGAAAACTTCTTTCGAAATGGTACATATTCTATAAGTTATAACATGAAAAAGACATAACATAGTTTGAATTCCATTTTTATACTATTTAAAAAAAAAAGTTTAATCACAAACTTCTATTGCGTTTGAGGCAGTATAAATGAGTCTTTTCTTTGTACATTAATCTTAAGGTTACAGAGACAAGCTTTGATTGGTACGAGATTCGGAGGATGTAACAAGTTTCATTTGTTTGTAATCATTGTGCCAAAATGGATGAAACACTTTATCTCGTTAAAGAAAGGTCACCAGTACAGATTTTACTTGGTAGCTGTTGCAGATGACCTTTGACATTTGATTTTGCTGTAATGAATGAACATTATTGGTGAAGGGAATATTTTAAGACAAGGCAATCCTAAATCTGTGTTGTTGAAATAATGGAAAAGAGCAAATAACTTTATACAGTGTAATGGGATTTGAACCAGCCATCAGTAAGCTGGTCGACCAGAAATCACTGGTTCGTATCCCGTTCTAGCCATAATTTCCTTTCTCTTTTTCATTGTCTAAAATTTTACAGTCAGGTTTTAGTATTCATTTTACTCATATGTTGCTTAAAACATGTTATGTAAAGGCAAAATAAAGCAATTGAGAAATGCAGTAAAATCTACTGCTTTGTGTCGGACCATAACATCGATAGACATGACATTTATCCAAACAAATCTTTGGAATCAAGTTAAGGATTTTCCGCCAAAGTAAATCGTATTATTTGGAAATAGACGAAAAATCCGACGTAAGTTGAAGCTGGAAATGATAAATATTACAGTGATGAGCAGCTCTAAATGAAATTGCAAATAAATGGGAATTTTAATTTATGAACAATATCAAAGGCTACTGATTTGAGTAAACTCATAAGATATGTATAGCCTAACCTACTCTCCTTTAGGTAACCAATGTTACCCATGATGTGTTAGAAAGTCAAATAACTGTCACTCGTACTTATTTATTTTAGCATAAAGTCTTTGATGTATGCATAAGATTTCAAATATTCAGAAAATATATAGAGATAGAAGTTTAGAAAAAGTTTCGACAATTACCATGATACAATTGCAGCATACAGCCTACCATTGTATTTAGCTATCACTCCATTCCATTTGCAAATGGAGGCCCGTTACATGCGGTGTTACATTGTCCCGGTTCATCTAACCTTTGGTCAAATTTTCTCCGTTTGGTTACTACAGTAACGATGGCTTCCATACTGCCAGCCATTAATATCAGATTCGAACCCGGGCCTCCCCGCGGACACCCTAACCACTAAGGTAAGGACGCTAATTGTATGACCAGAGGTTCGAAACCGTAACGAAGGTAGTAATTCAAATGTAAGCGTTTGTCACCTGTATCGAACACTACTAGTTCTGTTTTGATGACATATTTTGCCTTACTCTAGAGATAAAACGTGATGCTAACCAAATCGAAATTATTCGTGATTCCTAAGGCCGGATATCGAAAGAGATACTTTGAACAGACTCTGTTAAATGAATGGAAGTAAATATATATACAAATATATATATATATATATATATATATATATATATATATATATATATATATATATATGTAAACTACCATTTCATATATATGTGGATTGCTGTATAGTTTGATATATTGTAATTATAAAGCTTCTGTATATGTATATATATATATATATATATATATATATATATATATATATATATATATATGTATATATATATATATATATATATGTATGTATATATATATATATATATATATATATATATATATATATATATATATATATATATATATATTACCATTTCATGTATATTTGGATTTTTCTACAGGGATATGAAAAAAATGTTCAAAAGCTCTATCTTGAAGAAACAAGACAATGGTTTTCTTTTTTATTGAATCGAGTTCTCGTTAATATCGGATCATTTTTTTTTGATAAGAAACAAATTTTAGATTTAAAATTAAATCTTCGATGAATCTTAAAGTTATGTTTTATCTTTGAAAGAAAAGAAGATAGCGTTGAAGGTTATTGTTGTATTTTAAACAGTAGTGAAGTCCTGCATGTCATAATCCATTCAGATAGATTGTCACCAAGATGCTTGAACAGCAACACTGTCATTACTGCATTCAAGGTCGTTTACTTCTAATCCTTGATATGGAAAAAAAACGTTGGATGTTACTATATAAGGGTAGCGTACAAAGTGGAACCTTGTCTAATATGGCAAACAATTAAGCAGTGAAAAATAAAGAAATTACAAATATATGATAAATTTAATTGAATTTGGCAGCAATACATTTTCTTACCAGATGGACACAAGAAGGATGTACGCAGAAGCATGGTTGCAGGGATGATTTGGCACAGAATCATGGCGTAAGATTTATTTTACTTTAGTCAGTGGTTTGCTGTACTCTCAAATTGTTGCAGCAGTTTAAGGAAACAATTTTATTTGAGCTACGTTGACCATTAATAGCCTAATATAGTGTCCACGTACATTATCGAACGTAATATGAAAGTTATTACTTTAGAGTCACTCTCTTTCGCTTTCCAAAACCAAGTTATTTGATTTTATCTCCAAATCAATTTTTCGAGTCATTTATCTGCCAGTAAGTCATGTCACAGGTACCAAATATTAGGATTCGAGTCTGATTCGATTTTAAGTCATTGACTTGAGTTAAAAACACTGATAAACACCACCGGAGACCACCGTTGTGAAAACTTTCATGTTCGAGCTGTTCTGTTTTAAATGTGTTATTATATAAATAGATAACCCTCCATTTCCGTGGAAGATGGAGTTTTCGTACTCTAAGATAAAAAAATAATGATAATAATAATAATAATTTGTATAGCGCATAATACCGACAATCTCTTTACAAGAAACGAAATTAGTACAAAAATGAAGCATAGTAGAACAAACACTTAAAGATAACGAAAAGATCGAAGAAACTACAAATCCAATGAGGGTAGCACGTGACTTAGTGAGTTTTTACAATTGTCTGTAGTAGGGGCATTCCTAATGTAGGTTAGGAGAGTATTCCAGAGTATGGGGCCAAAAAATTGAAAAAGACGCTAACCGTACATGTTAGTTTTAATTAGTGGCGGCCTTAGGAGAATAACACTGTTAGTTCTGAATCAGCGAGTTAGAATTTGTCAGGTGAGAAAGTTGGATATATATAGTTTGGGGCAAAACCATGGATGGTTTGTAAGTGAGGGTGAAAAATGTGTACTTTATTCTTTCAGATACAGGAAGCAAGTGAAGCTGGTGAAAAATAGTTTAATGTGGGATCTGTTATATGTGTGCGTTACTAATCTGGCGGCGATGTTTTGAATGTGCTAAAGCAAGCAGGTATAAGCAGGAAGACCAACTGGTTAATTTTTCTGATAGCTTGTGAAGCAGAGCGGCATATATTATTTACATGGGGCACTACTGTGAGTTCATCATAAAAAATAACGTAACCGAGATCTTAACAGAGGGAACTGGAAATAAACAAGAATCGCCTATCTTAACAGAAGATTCGGGGGTGAAATTACAGACCCGTGACGAAATATGCATCAAATCGGTTTGTTGTCGTGAGAAATATATCCAAAGACGCAATATAAACAATTATATGAAATAATTTAGCTAGCACTTGATTTTGAATATAAAAAAAAAATGTCCAAGGAGAAGATGGAGAAACGATGTTCTCTGAAGATTAATTTATCATTTCACAATGCATGCAGTTGATATCATCTTGAAAATAAAGGTCATATTAACATTCCAAAGGAGTACTGAAGTTTACAGAAAATCCTTGACAGGTGACGTTGTAACACATTCATCTGTTGTTCCAAGTTTTCATAAGAACGGCTGCATTAAACAGTCGGGAAAAAAGATTAACAGATTTCATACACAATACAATACGATTCACCAAATTTATAACAGGGATTAGAAAACTGCAAAATCAAGAATCGGCCGCAATCAGTGGAGATAAATTGCCACAAAGACGGAAGTTCCTTAACGTGAAGCATAAACTTCAGCATTATTTTGTAATCCGCTAAAGACAGATGAATTCTTCTAATATGGTAAACTGTACGGCAGGATACTCTTCCAAGTGATATATGTGGCCTCCATCCACCGGACCTATAAACGGATTGACAATGATAATGTGCAATATCTAGAATATATATAAGCATATATGCATTATTACACACCCATTAGGTACTCATCTATTTATAATTAATAACTACCATCAAACGCTTTAAAAATTTAAATACCAAACATAATAACTAAGTATATAGTGAAAGGTAATCCACGGAGCCAAAGTGATTAGTTAATTAATTATTGTATTCTCTTTTTGGCCAGTATTCATTGATGCTAAATAACAAACCTGTTCAACGTTTCCCAGACAATCAGTTTGGTTATTCTTCTTCAAGCTGCTCAACTGAAATATCATCAAACAAAGCTTTTCCATAGAAACTGAAACAAAAATCTCAGTTGGTGCTATCAAATTGGTCTATAAGCCTGTATAACGAAGTCATTGTGGAACCGTCCACAACTTACGGAATCGAAGGTGGTTGTGAGCCAATCCCAATTTGTATTCCATAAGCAATATGGTATTCTACGATTTCTCTGTCGTCATCTGATTCTTGGTATTCGAATGCAATTGAAGACGGATTCATATTGGCGTTGTCGGCTAGATCGACGATAATTGGAAGAGAGTAAGTGTTACTCTCAATATCCTCGGTTGTTTCTTTGTCATTTTGATCAAAGCTAGGTTTGGCTATAGCTTTGGTCATAGAAAGCGTCTGTTTTACAACTTGCTTATTGTCACCTGCATCTTGTACCTCCAGCGTCCAGTGATGATTGGTAATAACCTGTGATCAGGGGCGTAGCGAAGGGTTTTTTGTTGGGGGGGGGTGTGGAGAATTTGATTTGCCGACGGATCTGGAAGTGGTGACTGAAATGGGGGAGGGGCAGGCGCGGCGGAACGGAAAAATTATTGGGGGGGGGGGCTAATTTGTGGAGACTATCTAAGCGGAGCGCCACCATCGGTTGGCGCGGAGCGTACAAGAAAATGTTGGGTTTTTCAAACCCCCCAGATGGCCGGAAACGGCACTTCCCGAGTGTTTTATGCTGCGAATACCCAGCCCTAAAACATGGGTCTCAAGCCTGCAATTTCTCAGATTGCATGTAAAAATCTGTAAAAACATTGTAATTTGTATATTCGATGGTGTTTTAAGAGAGTAGCTATTACTCGACGTGTTCTCGCAAAGACGTTTTTGAGTGTAGTAAATTACTACTTGCAATTAAATGCAATAATTACAATTAAGGGTGTCGGAAGCTATTATTGATTGGTACGGCGGTTCAGAGTGTGGCCAAACTATCATAATTATCGGGGGGACGTTTGGTAGGTCAAACTACGCTACGCGCCACCATGGTTGGCGCGTAGCGTAATGGAGAAAATTTTGAAAATATGCCTCCCAGATTGCAGGAAATGGCACTTTCCGAGCTTGAAAACAAGACCCCTGCCATGCCAGAGTAGTCACATTTAGCCTACTTGCCGTCATCATTATTGAAAATTATTGAAACATATACCTCCGAGATTTTTTTTTTTCCATTTTTTAGTCCTACTTTTTTTTTTTTTGCGTCGTGAATATTGGTCCGGCGTGTACCGGCTCCGACGCCCCTGAATTAAATAAATGTCATAAGAAAAAACAGAAAGTATTTCTTAATGTCAACAAATGGGTAATTCCCAAACCATGTGCAGTTGCCAACAAATTTCTATGACCTAGCACTGTCATTATGTCACGAATAAATGTACCCTATACAGTACAGGTGAAATGCTAATATTGTGTTTTTGTTCGTTCAATAATTGATTGCGTTTAAACATAAAGCCATGTTCCACGCCTTGCGTGTATTTGTAGTGTAAACGCAAAATGTTGATGAGTGTAGCGTTTAGCTTATTACCCTCTTATTTAAAACACTAAAATTCGATGAGGCATGATACAGACAATCAATTATCATATTTAATTATACACTTATATACGTGTGCATCGGACAGATCGACAAGTATGCATTAAAAAATGGGCAGATGCACGTTTCGGAGCCTTGGTAAATATTGGGGGGGGGCTTATCATGCATTTGCCCCCTCAACTTTTTCATTGGGGGGGCTGAGCCCCCCAAGCCCCCCGGTTCCGCCGCCACTGGTGAGGGGTCTAAGGGACCTCCCCCTCTTCTTTCGAAAATTGTTAGTTTTGAAACGTCCTTAGATGCAATCTGGTGCATATTTTAAGTCAAATTTGATTCTGGAGGTGGCGACTGAAATGGGGAGGGGTCTAAGGGGAAAGGGAAAAAAGGGGGAAATTTTTAGTTTTGAAACGTCCTTAGATGTACTGTAATCTGGTGCATATTTTAAGTCAAATTTGATTTGCCGACGGATCTGGAAGTGGTGACTGAAATGGGGGAGGGGTCTAAGGGGAGGGGAAAAAAAGGGAAAATATTTTTAGTTTTGAAACGTCCTTAGATGCAATCTGGTGCATATTTTAAAGTCAAATTTGATTTGCTGACGGATCTGGAAGTGGTGACTGAAATGGGGGAGGGGTCTAAGGGGAGGGGGAAAAAGGGGAAATTTTTTAGTTTTGAAACGTCCTTAGATGCGATCTGGTGCATATTTTAAGTCAAATTTGGCACGGAAGAAGCTCCAGTTCTCCTTTTCTCTATTCAGCTTTCCTTCTTTCTTCCCCTTCCGCTCTCTTCCCCTTTTCTCCTTTTGCCGACAGACCCAAAATTTGCCGACAGCGACCAAATTATTGGGGGGGTGTGACACCCCCCCACACCCCCCCGCTCGCTACGCCCCTGCCTGTGATATCATTTTCTTGCTTGACATTAAGCGTATCACTCTTTTGACAACTGCTGTTATCTACACTGAGTAAGCTTGAGGATGGGCATAGTCATAGATGTCCAAGCTTGAAGTTTTGTTTACCTCCCTTCGACTAATAATGGTATTGTCTTTTATTATGCCCACAGAATTTGTCATCATTTCGTCCGACGATTTGTTTATCAAAGGAGGATGTGGCCATGTCAATGATGACGGAAATGAAGAACTTGGGTGGCTGGGGACAGGGGTTTGGGTGTAGCTGCAGCCTGCCGGTGGGTGCAAGACTCCACTTCAAAAACAGCTTAATCCTTTTTTAGCTCAAGTTTCGTCAATTCTTTTTGTTGAAGTCTCCTCCTTACCTCAAGTAGCATTTTTTCGTAATTGATATATATTTTGAAAAGACATGATATTAACGGCCATTTCCTTTCTCTCAAATATCTACCATGAATAATACTACAAATATATTTGCAACAATTAAGAGTGTTTTGTCTATCATGTATTGTGCCCGAGGGATGAAATATTGGAATGTAACCATTTCAACCAATGCCTTTAGCGATTGTGATGTTGCCTGGAAAATTCTGACTAATAGTTTGCGATTACCCAATAGACACATCAGATATTTATTGTTACATGGCACAGGTCACGTGCAGTAATATATTGTTCAATGTGCTTCGTGCCAATGCCCTAGCATTTTGAATTATTTCAATTTCTGCAGATGCATAGAGAATCATCATTCTCGATTTCCACTTTAATTGACGATATAGGCTGCTATAGGGCTGTCAATACTGTAATATTATAACGAGCCCACGACTTCGGCATGTAATGTTATAAAGGGACTCGCGAGAGAGAGGTACTGGGGTATCTTGATGCCGTATTTTACGCTTCTTCAGGTGACGCCTCAAACGGGCGATAGAGGAAAACACTGACAGTTCTCACAAAACAAGTTGACAAGATAGGATTTGATTAGTGATTCGTTATCATTTATTCTCTGTCGTTTCTCTTCTCTAATTAAATAAAATGATTAGTTTGCCGGCAAAATGAAAACAAAATACAATGATCTGACTCTGTCAATAACGCAACTCGAAGTCACGAACTTGCGGGACCATTACGCTTTTTAGAAAACACTCCACCGAAAATCCCACCGCGCATAGTCAGAAGGCAGCTGATAACCTGCCCATCGTGCATTAACTAACGATATAAAAATCAGTGCATAAAGCACTGATCTGCCCTGATTGGTTGGGAGTTTGGAAGTCCACCCTTTTTATGAAAAATTACCCCATACCACGTGAGAAGAGCCTTCTCGAATGTTCCACAGATACATCGGATCTATTTTGGGAAAAAGGCCCTGTAACATGATTCAATAAGATAGTTAAAAACGTCTCGTGGGAAAACTCAATTCTCGACCCAGATAAATATTTAAAGGGCCTGTACGGTGTCTCGAAGGAGTGTTCCAGGAACATCAAAGAGGGCAGTATTACTATTTCTTAACAATACTAATACTGTCACAGTATGTTTTTAACTACTCTATGAGACTGATAACCTACAGAGGAAGTATCAATTACTGTTGAACGCTAAATTAAATGTTTGATAGACAACTGGTTAGATTCAAAGTTGTAAGGTGTTACGTCATGTTCATTACAATGGATGATATGTCAACATAGCTATAAATACATGAGATAATGCAAACCAAAGCTTCTGAATCAGCACAAAAATAAGACATAGGAGATATGGAGGTTGAATTTTAATTTGATGCCCTATGCCTTATAATAACATATAATTTAAAGGTAGACATCTTTGATAACATTATCGACCTCATGGTATTTCTGAAAGTCACCAGGATTCTGAATCACGCAATATTTCTTTCTTTCAAATAAAAACTTATTCGAAAGAACATTCTAAACGAATATATGCCAATCTAGTACGATAAAGGCCAATAACATGATTTATTGTAGAAGTTTACCACCGTTCTCTAATTTTTGTGGGAGGAACAAAACAAAGTATGTGTGATTGAATACCAACAGGACCCAGCAGTTCCCGACCCACAACAGATTGTTGTGCCATTTATTATACCACTGTGTCTTGCCATAAATGGCAACAGACAATAACCAGTTTATATATAACGTGTTTCAAAGATTATAACCTAATTTTTCCATCTTACCATCATTTACGCAGGGAAAATATGTTTTATATTTAATAGGAGAGATTGTATATTTGAAGGGATATGGTAATAGTTTCCAAGGTTCTTGGCCATAAAATATATATATATAAAAGAAAAAATATGTGAGCACCCCTAAGCTAATATAGTTGACGAGAAGCTTCAACATTAAGTCAAACGTCCCAATCAGAAGAGATTACATTTGTGAAAGCCGTGAAACTCCGATAACAACGAAGCATCCGAGAGCAAAGGAAAGGACGAGAACAACTGTGGACACTACAGCTTTGTCGGCTATAGTAACAAAGAACGTGGAATTCATGTATATTATAACGAATGTTCACCAGCAGGGAAAAAGTTTATAAATCTAATCTAAACTTACATTTTGTGGAAATAGCTCGGACGTACAAGCTGCATAACTTTTCAAATTTTAATAAATTAATTTATTACTCAGGCTTCTAGAAACAACTTAAAAAAAATTTGGGCAAGGATCACCTTCGAAAAGCAGCGAAACAGTCCTTAGATGTACTGGTGTGGATGTATATATTTCTGAATAAAACAACAATAACAATATTTACAAGTAACAGCAGATGAAGGACATGAATGTTTTGAACAATATTCAGTTCTAAAGTTTGATATTTTTTAAATAATCGAACTGCACTTGATAACGCATGCATTTATTTATAGCACTGTACACAATGCACATAAATATTGAAAAACATACAACAAGATTTGCTGTTCATTAGGAATCATACCACAATTTCAGTAAAGTATATCCGATCAAACATGAACTAAAATGACCTAATGCAATGCTTAATTTGGCAAAATGTTCAGGCAACAACATTGTTCTTCTGCCAATATGTGAAAGAACATAACTCAGATGGTAACTAAATTACAACAAAACATTCATCAATTAATGTTTGGCGCCGACGGTGAACTTTATATTTTCCAGCGTTTAAGAAGTTTTAAGGAGTTAAATCGTTCATTGGCAGAGATTAACAATTTCTATCTCAACCAACGAACCGTCAATGCCGAATAATAAGGAAGTGGATTTAATCCTCATAGGGGCGTGGCAAAATATATTAAAGAATGACATACAGCCTTGTATCACAATATGTGACAATTGTTTTGATACCGCTGAATGACTTTCTGCCTCATCAGATCTTGCCGAATGAAAAATCCATTACGCGTTCATACCGTTAACATACAATGTTTGTTGCGATAAGAAATGGTCAATGTTGAGTTGTTCCATAATAATATATGCCTATTATACTACATAAAATCGTTACCAAACGTCTTTTTTTGATAAGAGAGCGATTGGTAGTCTAGAAATATATTTGAAGTCAATTATTGTTATCCTTTTTCATTTAGAGCTGGTGTTTTATGTCGTATTAAAGCGTATGTTTATATACCTGCATTCATATTTAACTACTTTTTTTTAATGAAGTGAAGCAAAAATTCTCACCGTTCCTTTGTAAATAATATAATAATATTGAATATTGTAAGGCATTGTTGTTTGATACACTACATAACGTTTTAACTGAGTAGAGGGTCATAGATTGAGACATTGGATCAGCCCTTTACCGATCAGTTACCTGACTTAAAAAAAATATATAATGATAACTGAATAAATCAGTGTCTGCATCGGCAAAGTAAATGTGAATAATTTCTGCTGTGGAATATACTGTCCTACACTTCGTTCATAGAGATAAAAGGGTTCTCCAAGTTCAAAACTTTGCTGAATCAAGTTTGCAGGTTAATGCATGATACGTCACGATAAGAACGTTTCGACCTTGCTTGCGTGTGCAATTATAGCTTGGGTTGTTAGTGTGTGTATATAGCTATTAATGTGTCCTGTAACACATGCATTAAATGTAAACCACGCACTCGTGGCTAAGAGATCTATTTTACTACAAACGTTTGGCTCCTTTTAAGTCTATAGTGATTTAGTCATGGAATTGAGCAAATCTTGGTTCCCAAACTGTTTCCAAAATGATGTAAGCAACTAAACAGGGAATGAACGAATGATTGTACATGATATTGAAATCATGTGTACGTCTCTGACTATAGACTATGAATGCAGTTATACGTCCACCTGTAGGTTTCTTTGTAAAGAGCTCACGATTACAATATATCAAATTAAGAAGAACTGGACGTCTGCCGAGATTCCTGTGGTGTATGTGGTAATAGGGTTCCTAAAATTATCCCCCTCCAAAGAAAAATGGTGTGATGGATCTACCTACATATATCCGCCCCCACCCCTCCCCAATCCAAATGAACTACATCAAAGCATTGAGTAACTCATCAAACTTTTACTCTAAGACTTTCCAACATAGTCACATGCATCATAAATGGTCTTTTTACCTTTCTATGGTGGGTACCCGTGCCAGAAGCCCATAAACGTCCACACCTCCTTCAACATAAAACTGAACTAGACCAGCGTGACGTTAAACGCTATATTTACAGCTGGTTACTGTATGAACAATGGTCAGCAAACGTTTAGGCCAATGATCTTCCACGAGGACTAAACCATGCCAACCAAACAGACTCCTACCCTCAGAATCGATTCGCGAATGGGTGAAAGCTACCTTGGACCACGAACTTATACAAATTTGATCTCTGAAAACTGTAAATAGAATGTTCGACGTTTGGAGAAATCCCGCGACCTATAGTAGGATTGTTTCGCGACCCATGCATAGTTTGTGGGTTGTCTTCGTAGACAGTCAGACCTATATCCATATACCGGGGAAATGCAGAGTTTCCCTACCAGTCATTTGAGTAGCATATCAATGCATGTACCAGAATTATTTGTGTATACAATGGATTAGGGAAAGGTCCAGGGCAGTGAGTGGCAATAAGGAATTAGGAACGTCTGAAAGGGGTACCCAACCACACTAAATTTCTGGCGACGATCACCAATACTCCTTGTTGGTAAGCTGAACAGTTTGCAATACGTTAAATTCAGTTATTCACTGTGTTGATGTAGCTCAGTGGATGGAATCAGGGCAAATGGGGTGTTGCTAAATAAGACTCCTAGCATGCGTATACTCTAGCATAGAAAATGTCTGGCAATAGTCCTGTATGCTACATGGTGATATGCTGCATATTTATCAGTTGATGGGGTTATTCGTTGGCTTCTCTGGTAATTTGGGGAGGGGGGATTGTGGCGGGTGACGTCTTACAGGTTTCTGGTATGTGTACCACACCACAGAAAATGTCTGATAGTGGTAATGAACCATACCCGTGGCTCTTCCATCCGGTAACTCGTTGAGTGAGCAGATCTCTGGCTCAGTTATAAGTGGCAGGGAGAAGTGATTGGCCATTTAGTAGCTTCTGCCACGGGTTACCCACAACAGAATGGGTATTTATGATACAGGGACTGTGCTGCAAACATTTGCAGTTTCGTTCAGTTACCCGATGATATGATCTAGTTTTGTTTGTGTGTGTGTGTGTGGGGTGAGGAGTCGAATAACGTCTGCCATCACTGTTGAAAATACTTTGAGATGGTGTAATATGAGTATATGGGGCTTTCAAATGGTTATGCTTTGTGATGATGTGTATAGCTTATTTTTTATCCTACCCATGATTGATCACGCAAGGCAGCTGAGGACAGACAAAAAAAAAATCATCTTTTTTCTGCCATCTTTTATTCAAACTTTGAATTCAATGTACAATTTTGTTTTTCCATTTTCGTAAATAAACAATAGCTATTTCTTAAATAGCGACCATAATTGTGAAAAATAAAGTGATCGATTAACCAAGTATATTAAAGTAATACCAATTTCGAAATAAATAATAAACATTCCCACGCTAATCAAGGTATAACTGAATCAGGACAAATAAATAGTGACTCCGAAAACCTAAACATCAAAAAGAGAAGAACAACTAGAAAATGTTGCGTAAAGGTTATTGTAAGAAATGGGAGAGCGAGTTTCGCACTAATGAAGATATTTCTCCACCTTTTAGTAAGAATTTAAACTTATTGAAGAATGCATTTGTATTTGGAATACCACAGTTCATTTTTTCCTGATAAATATAATACTTCATATGAAAGATAAGGAAATTCATAGGGCGTTTTACTTGAAGACGATAAACAAAACATATATCTTGCTTAGAGAAAACAAATTGTCTACTTAATATTTTCTGCTCAACATTTAAATTGAAGTTGAAGGTAACATTACACTCCCAAAATAAATGAACTAACGTTTCATCTCTTTCACCACAGAACGCACACCGTGGATTATCCTCCTTATTCATTAAAAAAAAGTAAATAATTAGTACCTAAAATACAATGTATAAAGCGAAACTGAAAGTATCGAATCTTAGTATCTCTAAGTGACTGGAGAGAAATCTGAAATCTCTCCACTGAAGCTCACCTATATTGAAGTGCAAATTCCAGACAAAACTTTGCATATACTGTATTAGTATACTTTGTGGATGAAAATAGTCTTTCATATCACACTTTGGTGACTACACAATAATATTGACACAATCATAAGAAAGCAACATAACCAATGTAATTCTTCTGAAGGTGGTGATTCTTTTCAAATGACATATGGGTATATTTATGATTCCTTTGTTCAAATCCTCAGTCTGAATGAACTACAAGTGCACACGAACTTGTTTTATATTGTATTAACTACAGCCGATGACATTTCCCTTACTTAATCCCTTTATCTGGACAACGGATGAGTGTTGATCTATATATTGTTTGACTGTAGGTGACAGGAATTTCTTTTGTCTCATGTACACACATAGATACACAGTCATGAGCCTGGTGTTCCTGATATCATTGCGATAGATATTCGAGCTTTCACTGTGTGGAGGTAGTGTAACCAGTTGCAATGTTAAACCGTATTGGTCAAATACTGGTTTACCTCACTTTTACTGTCTTTTTAAGGATATAACCCAATCGAAGCGCCAATATGTAAGCAAGTGGAGTTGGTTAATAGGTTCAAGGTTGATACTATCGTTCCTCTGTGAAAAAAAAACTTTTTTTTTGGTCTAGTTTGTGTTCAAGGCCAATACCCGGAATGTGCTTCTTACGAGAATCATATAAATAAGTTGCATGTTGCTGTCAAGCAAATAGAAGATTATAATAGGAAGGTCAACTTTTTGAAGGACAATTTAATATTTTATATCACACACAACTACGGTGATCCATATCCTAGAGTATAAAAGGAGGGTTTAGTCAGTCAATCAACAATATCTCGAGTGTAAGACAATATGTTGAGAGATAAGGTCTTCAATCAACAGCGTGGATTTATTTTTTATCTTTATTTGATGATGGTTACATTATCTTAACAGAACATATCCCTATATCTAAAATTGTCGGAATCGTTTGGCGAAAACCACATCCTCATAGCATCTTGTATCGCAAAGAATTGATTTCTTTTTAAATTTTCTGATGTTTTGTAAGTGCATCTGGCAACAGCAGAACAGATGATGGCATTCGGGTACTTGTGTCTTTAAATTCTTTAAACAATTGTCCAATTTATAACCACAGGAGAAAATAATATTTCTTCAAAAAAGATACAATTTGATGAACTTCTAACTGCAGAGAACTTGGACAGTCAATTTTTCTAAACGTAATAACCAGATCAAATGGTGTGAACATATGTATAGCTATTGCACACGTAATGGGGATCTTCAACGATTTTACCGAGGGTGCTGTCATATAAATCCTAACTGAGATGTAGATACGACTTTTGGGACATAATGCGCGTGATCTATACTGTTTACATATCACTACAAACTTTTTAAAGCTCTTCAATTAACCTTTCTTGTCTGTTTCCCTGGTTCTGAACACATGGGATGTAATGTGGTTCAGTCTGCCAAAAAAATAAGAACGGACCAAAATATTCTGAGTGATTTTTAGAGACTGTAACTTGTGAAGTTTCGCGGCACTAGAATGGACCGATATGACAGAGCCCTCTTTTAATTTAGGGCGTGGCTGAAGATCCCAATTGGTAAGTGTATCTTAAATGACGACACACTCAAAGAAAGGTTCAGTATTTTCACTTTAGCCCTTATTGTGTAATGTCAGTTGTACTGAACGCATGGAATGTAATGCGCTTCAATCTGCAAATATAGAACGTGTTGAAATACGTTCTACTCACGTTACACGTCTTTCAGAACTCAAAAGTACAAGACTTCATGTACGGTTACCTAACGTAAATGGTATCGTCATACAATTAACTTAATAACACGTTTTGTTATATCTCCCGTCACCGATTACACAATGATATCACTGTCATTTCCCTGCTTTTGTATCGAATATTTCCTTTCTTTGCTATGGATACAAACATAACATACAGCGCTGCATTTAAGAAAGACAACGGCTCAATAAACTGTTGAACCATTCAATAGAAACTAAAACGGTATTATAGGAATTGCAAAAATGTTATAATGTACCAATTTGGAAATCACATCTCAGAGTGCGACGACAAAAAAACAGGGATACTATTAGCAGTTGATTATCCCAAAACCCTCTTCACCCTCCCTTCCCCTATTTCGAAATGCAGATAATAGTACTTAAATTACTGCACTTTCGTTGTTGATAAGCTAATAATATCAATTTTATAAGAAAAGATTAAAACTTTTAACAAGCTAATCTTTTGGTAACTTATCAATTATATATTACAAAACTCACAGTGGTTCACCATACAGTGAATGTGAGGCTCGGATTGACATTGACAAGAGTAATGCAAAATTTAAGAAATAATTATCAGTGTGTGTCTTTCTGTGTAAAGGCGCATATAACGTTTGTTTTCAAAATTGTTCTTAGATGTAAGGCTGAGTAATAGCGACCTGGTAGGATGGAGGGTCGTCATTAACACTGCCACCGTTGACTGGAGCTGGTTGCATGGCCATATTAACTACACCTGTATATGGACTTGCTACGTTAGCCTGCCTTGGGTTAGTAATCTGTAAGAAAGGTAAAATTATTACATTATCCTTTCAAGGAAACACTCACTATTACACCCTCAAAACCCCCAGAAAAAACAAGTGAACAAAACACAACAGAAAACAAGCAGGTACATCATGGAGTTACAGATCTCATCCAAATATTTGGGTGTCTGATCAAGTATGAGGTTATTACTATGACACACAAAGTTGGAGAAACATGAAGATTTGTAATGATCTCTTTTATGTATTACATTTTAATACACTTCAAACATTCATTCAAGCAAATCATTCCTACCTGGTTTGTAACTTTCATATAATTTGACATGTGCACAATAGCAAAAGTATGATATAAGTTTTCCTCCAAGTTATAATTTGCATTAATTTTGCTAAGCATTAAAAAACAGATACCGGAATAAAACTGTGACTGAATACGGCCAGTTTTGATCCATTTGCCTCCATTGGCCATTGACCATCCAGTGACCTTTCGTGTTTACATTAATTAATGTTTTGGTTATTTTACATCTGACGTTTGGCCATGGACGTCATAAATCACACAAATATGACCTGTGAATGTGTGAAAATGTGAAAATGTGATCCTTGTCATTAATGCGTTATAAATGCGCAGAGTCTGATACACCTCATGGTTTGAGGGCTTCAGCAACTTAGAATGCAATTGTTATGGCCAAAATGGTTAATTGACATTTCACATATGACCTATACCTTATGAAATCATAAGTCACGTGACACACTACGTCCGACACAGAAGTAGGCTTCATACCCACAGCTTGAACTCTGTCGTGTTTACGGTTAAGGAATATTATACGAAACGCGTTCCGCATAAATTTGTCCTTCCACCTCCTTTGATCTTTGACCTTTAAATATTTCATTAATTAGTCAACTGTATGGGCATAAACCCCCTGATATCCTTCTTGTGTTTTAGGGTTTGGGCTATCTTGTCATTTCGTATACGCATCCAATGACCAACCTGTTGTTTGTCGGTTAATTGTCCTTTGACCTTTGACCTCTGAACTTTTATTATTTTACCATTATGCATGATTAAGAAGTAGTCTGTGAAAAACCTATTTGATTTCTTGTGTCACCCCATGATACCCCAGATTCAGTCAAACTAATCTTCCAAGTTTCAGTAGAGTACCTCAAGGGGTGTAAGGTTGGCAGCAATTTTAGTACCAATGTTTCACAGAATGGTCGATAAAATGCAATATCTCATCCCCAGTACACGACGTGTAGGGATGTGACAAAAAGGCAATACACGGATCAATGCATAATGTCAATTGTAAGGGCTATGTGCCCTTTACTATTTACTTATGTTTGGTTGATCAGACAACTCTTGCAACATGCTCTACTTCATTGTAAAGTTATGGAAACTTGAAAAAGAACGCAAATCATGCAAATTTCATCTACCCTTAAACAGTTGCTGCATATATTTTTTGCATAACTGTCACCAATTTGACCATTGGCATTAATTGACCTTGTATCGTGGATTTTTTAGATAACAACGCTATCTAGATGCAAATTATGTTACAAAAGGACTGGCTTAAAAGTTATAAAAGCAGGCCTCTGGTCTTTAAGAGTATGGCGTGAATCGTCACAACAGATGTAGCATCACATGAACAACACAGGGAAATTCCCAGCTTGACGCTCATCGGGGTTGAGGTTGGCAGATGTTAACAACACAATTGTCAAAAAAATTGCAGCTATATAGACTATTTCTTGTATAGTACTCTGGTTTTGATGTCATTTTTATATTAGCAACTGTTATTTTTGTAGTTCTAACCTTTACACCACCCACACAAAAACCATCGAAACAGATCAAGTAGTGCATCATACATGCGGGCATTTACCCTCATCGTTAAAATTCATTGGCTTCGCGGGCTAGATTTACACATACCACTGTCAACCTTATTGAACTTCTGATATTCCATCCTTATACTTACAGTCTCATCAGATTTGTAACATCTGGTCTATGAATATTCAGTTATGATGTTAACGGTAATGGGGCAAAAAATATAAATGCATGTACGCATATAAACCCACAAGGTGTGAGGTTCGGCTACATTCTAATTGAAGGAGTTCAAGACCCAGTATTGCTGACACGTGTATACTTGCAACGCACACTTTTCGAATATGCAACATGAAGACCTCCTCACTGACTCTTCCTTCTCTACCATGTGGTGTATACATACT